>NC_057950.1:30959195-31149195 GCF_018555375.3 Anguilla rostrata | reverse complement strand
CAATATAAATATCTACCCAGTTTTTTATTACTGTGAGTATATGATGCAATTATAGGTACATAGATGCGTGTGCATGTCTGTATATTTTTATCTGTGCCTGTATGTGTGTTTGTGTGCATGTGTGAGTGTGTATACAGTGTGTGTGTGTGAGTGAAGGATAATGTGTTGCACAGTTTTTTTTATTATATCCATTTTTGCAGTGTTTATAAGTGATTAAAAAAATACTGTTTTGTACTCATGTCGCCTTGCCGTGTCTGAATTAGCTGAGCCACACACCTGGTGCTCTGTCACTTGACCTCCATCACAGCGCCTGCACACCTCAAGACCAATCCCTTTTCCACTGTCCATGGCCTTTTCAAACTGTGTGCTTGTTATTGCTACTGCTACTGCTGCTGCTACAGCTGCTATTACTACTGATGCTACTACTGCTGCTGCTGCTAGGGTTGTCAAATAATAAAAAAAACATCCTTTTTGCTCTTGATTGAGAACTGGCTTTTGCAATTGGACACACTGAGTCACACACTTTTGTTCCTAGATTATGGATGTTACTGATGATTATAGAATGTTGCACCAATGAATGTGGTTATCTCATATTTCTGCAAATATATATTTCAGATTTTAAAATTTCAAACGAGGAATGAAAACCATATTGGTATTGAATGGGCAAAAATCTTTAAAAAACCACCATCTTTAAAATACAAATAGGGCAAGAAAGCTGGCAGCTATTTTACATCTTTATTTATTAGATTTGTGTTTGCTGGGAAAGCCCAAACACAAATGAAGGCATTTTACTGCATTTGTTTGCTGCATTTTGGCAGGCCGCTGCTGAATTAATGCTGTTGTACCTGAATCCCTTCAGCTGTATAATAAATAGCCGGGGCAAAGTATTCAAGTTACCCGGGATAATAAAAATGCTCATTTAAATTCAGAGCTAGAGAGATATCTCGGAACCTCTACCTCCAAATAAACAGCGGTTATGATTATAATTTTTTTATTATTATTTAAATTCGTGGTTGGATCATGGGCGAGTGATTTACCACGGACATCCTTGGCACTAGCCCTGGTTCGCAGGCAGTAACCAGGGGCGACGAAGCCGGTTGCGTTTTAATGCAAGATACGCGGCTCCATGCGGTAGCTGATTGAGAAAATGGCTTGGCTAGCATCACGAGATGATGGAGTCCTCTTGAGTGGGTTGAAAGCAAGGGCCCTGAAGCAGTGCATCCTCTCAGCGAATGGACTGCCAAGGTGTATTTAGCCCTGATGACGTCCACCGGCTGCCCACCGCACCATATTTTCGAGTGTCTCTAAGCTCCCGTCTCATTTCTGATTCCCCTTGGCTCCTCCGCGAGGCCGCTAACCAGCTCTGTGGATTTAAAGCTCAGTCTTCCCACGATGCATCGCTCATAAAGCACCCCGGTGTCACGCGTAAAACATAATTGCAGAGGCGACGGGAGGGCTGGATGCTTCCTTTGATTACCGCACGTCCGCGCTCTCATTTTGCCCAAGCGAGCTTTCCGGCAGGAGCCGACCGCTCCCGCCGCACGCCGCCGTAATCCTCTCGTTTGCCCGTAATTATTTCTCAACAAAGCTGCCTTCCATTTAATTTCAGGTTAATTGGTGGCGAACCGGCTCTTTTCTTTTAGTATAAATAATTAAGCGAGCGGAATTGCTGTACTCCATTGATTGGAGGGGAGCTGGTGTGATTCTATTAGTCTTTCAGGATGCGGGGATTCTTTGTTCAACTGTGCTGTAAATTAAAGCAATCAAACCTCTGTCTGAAACCCAGAGCTTCTGATTAAACCAATTAGAGAGGGACTTGAAATTAATTCTCCTTCCCACTGTCTGATAGCTGCAGAAGCCTCTCGACTAAGCTTTCTTCAGTTCCCCCCCATGGCCCCAAACCCAACACCCACACCACCCTGCACAGCTGTGGTGTTCTCCGGTAGGTAAACAGACAGATGTTGATTATGTTGACAATTTTGATGAACTTTAAAAAAAATAAAAAAAAATCCACAACAAAAATCCCTGCCTCCATTTTGGAATTTTTGCATATTTACCAAAGAATGTGATTCAACATGAAAGAGCTGATTGGCCAGCTCCCATCTTCATAAGTTCTTGAGGTCTTGTGTTATAATGTGAGAGAGTATAGGGTAAATGGGAGATTTTTTGTGTAATAAGGGTAGACTTTTTGAAAGAATGTGAAGACCCCTAATTGAATCGGTGTTAGCATGACCTGAATAACTCCATAAAGCGATGCTGATAACATGTGCAAAGATCAGTAAATAACCATTCAGGTTAACATGGAAACTCAGTGTGAGAGTGTTCCTGATTTACACAGTGGGTTGCCCACTGCCATCCAATCCGCACGCAAGCAAAAGTCACAGAAAATGACTAATTGTTAACCTATTTGATCCTGGGCCACATCACATGCACAGTCCCTGCTCTCCCTCCTGGGCTAAGCATCTATTTCCTTTTCTGAGCTGCATATTTATATTTTATTTAGCGCTTAAGGTATGCCAGACTTACCAGAGACTTCATTGTGGCTCTGAAGATTTGACACTCTAAATCGCTGGATATTGTCACGCATGGATTCCGTGATTTTCAAAACCAGTTTTCATTTTCGTGCATGCTGGAATGCCTGGTTGTGTTTGCAGGCTCGTCTAATCCCTGCAGAATCCTACATTAGTTTTGGTGGCGGGGGGGGATGGGGGGCGGGGGCAGTAGGGGGGCTGCAGACAAACACGTATCCTCGGCAACGGCTTCCTCTTCCTTCACAGTCCAGCTGTGGTTGCGTGAGAGGCGTCACTCTTTCTGCTGGTCAGACCGATGTGCCCGACAGGCCCTCTCTGATATAAAACATGTTGAGGCACCACTCCAATCAGTGCTACCAGCCAGTCAGCACTGCCACAGTCAAGATTTGATACCAGGCCGTAGGGTGCGTCAGGACACATATTCCAGTATGCTGGATTATGCAGTCATATTCCATTACCTGTGCTGACATCTTCTGCTCGGCTTCTGATAAAACAACACTTTCGCCACAGTAATCAACCAACCTGTAACCATTACATTACAGGCACTTAGCACATTGTCATTTGCAGAATGACTTCTACACAGTTTACATTTGTTTTACATACAATCCATGTACGTAGGCAGTGAAGCAATTCCGTACGTAGGTGGGTATATCTTGGTTGAGTGTACAAAGGCACTAGCATTGGAACTAGGAATTGAACCTGCAACCCTCGTGTCACAAGCCCAGTTCCCTAGCCGCCACACTACACTGGCACTCCGTCCATCGTGGGTGGTTTCTTGTGTGCCAGTTTCCACCCAATCACAGCAGGAGATCTTCACTAACTTCCCACTGAGCTTCCCCCAGACTGGGCTCCCAGCATGACTCTGGCACAGAGCGACAGTCTGACTGTGGGATGTATCCTAAATTAATTGTTGCAGATGAACGCTGACTTCTTGGCAGACATGTTTCAGCCTTCACAGTCTCCCCGGCCTTCACAGAGACGCAGGCAGTTTGTCTTCAGTAAACATGACCAGAACTGCCAGGGTACTTCCAACATGTTTTTTGTTTTTCTTTTCTTGCTGGACATTTGCTGAAGCAATTCCAGCTAAGTGCTTCGCCTACGGCAGTAAGAACGGTAAGATGTGATGGTAAGAGTGGGCTGAGGGGGAAAGTTGGAACTTCATCGTTAGGATCTCGGCTACTCCACCACCTACTCCTGGCTGCCGTCTGGACTGTTGCGATCTGGAATAGCAGCAGTTCTGTAGTAGTAGCACTCCAATTCCTTTTTAATTAGATTTAATTGTCTATAAAGTTTATTATACGTTCTTCTTGGGCGCTGCATTTCAGTTTAAATCCAGCAGCGTTTTAATTAACCAGGCCCCTGGTATGCGGTAACATCCCTGCTTTGCGATGATACAGCACTGTGCTGTGCTCCGCTGGGCTGTGCAATACTGCGTTCTTATTAACATTGCGCTGTGCTTTCATTTGCTGTGTTCTTATTTAAACTGTGCTGTGCTTTACTGCGCTGTGGTCTTATTTAAACTGTGCTATGCTTGCTGGGCGGTGCAATACTGTGTTCTTATTTAAACCACACTGTGCTTTAATTTACTGTGCAATACTGTGTTCTCATTTAAACTGTTCTGTGTTTTGTTCTTATTTAAACTGTGCTGTGCAATACTGTGTCCTTATTTAAACCACACTGTGCTTTAATTTACTGTGCAATACTGTGTTCTCATTTAAACTGTTCTGTGTTTTGTTCTTATTTAAACTGTGCTGTGCAATACTGTGTCCTTATTTAAACCACACTGTGCTTTAATTTACTGTGCAATACTGTGTTCTTATTTAAACTATGCTGTGCTTTGCTTTGCTGTGTTCATATGTACCACACCATGCTTTCCTTTGCCACAACGTGCTCTCTGTTGAAGTCTCCCAGTGTCTTCTGACATAGTGCTCTAATTGACTGTGCAATACTGCGTTCTTATTTACACCGCACTGTGCTTTGCTTTTCTGTGCTGTGTTTGTATGTATCACACTATGCTCTCCTTAGCCATGCTGTGCTCTCTGTTGAAGTCTCCCAGTGTGTTCTGCCACAGTGACTGTGCATCATTATGTGATGATATTCTGTTCCGTATGCTTCAGTGCTGACTTACATTTACATTAAATTCAGTCATTTAGCTAAATGCCCATAGTCAGAGAGACTTACAAAGCGCTTATAAAAGCTTAGGCAAAGAGTTATTAGTGTCAAAGAAAGTGTCATTAGGCAATCTTACAACATAAGTGTTGAGTGTTGAGTTTGAGGATGGAGGGCTAATTCTGTATAGCAGCTGTGCTGTGCCCCATGGTACTGTGATAAATGAATTTATTACCTTCGCAGGGATTTGTTTTTAATAAGTTGAGTCTTTAAACACATTCATATATAGCAACACAAGAAAAAAAAGATAAAACAATAACATAAAAATGTAAATTTATCTATTGAAGCTGACAATGCTGCTTGACCCGAATAGTTATATAAAATAAAAAAATGAAATTAATTTCACTATAAATAATGAACATAATATCTGAAAATTGTAGAAAGTGTGGCATTTTATTTCATGTTTTAATGCTCTTGGGCAGAAAGAAATTGAGTTTGGCTTCAAGTATCGGTGACCAGATGGCATCAAAGATGGGCTGATTAAATTGTATTGCCAGATTACAAGTACCTTTCCCAGATATGATATTCTGGTTCCCTGTACTGAGTACTATTCTACTCTGAGCTGAGATGTTCTACTCTAGCTCGCATCAAATTTAAAACATTGGCCCTAGCATACCAGGCAGTCAAGGGATCAGCCCCAGCATACCTCCACAAGATATTCAAACCCTACATGCCAGCCAAATCCCTCCATTCTGCTACCTCAGGACGCCTGGCACCTCCCCCTCTTCGCACCTGCACTTCCAGAACACGTCTCCTGTCTGTTCTGGCCCCACGATGGTGGAATGACCTCGCCGTGGAGGTTAGAACAGCTGAGACACTGACCCATTTCAAGCGACGACTGAAGACTCACCTCTTCAGGCTGCACCTCTCCCCATCCCTCCCTACCCCCCTGTAAATGACTGTAAGCTTAGGGTTGTAACTAGGCAGCTGTTTCTTAGGTGACTTAGGTGCATTAACTGTCTTAACTACTGCTTGTATTTTTTCCATAGACTGCGTTGTTGCCGTTCTCGTTGTGTTAGTGTTAATCAGTTTAACCTTCAGGGTCCAAGTTGAACTATGCGGTTGTTCCCTGCACTTGGAACGGTACTTCTCTCTAGGGTTTTCGTCATACTTGTTCCTGGTTATGGTTATACACTTTGTTGTACGTCGCTCTGGATAAGAGCGTCTGCCAAATGCCTGTAATGTAATGTAATGTACTCTGTGCTGAGATATTCTAATTTTGTGCTGAGATATTCTACTCTGTGCTGAGATATTCCACTCTGTGCTGAGATATTCTACTCTGAGCTGAGATATTCTACTCTGTGCTGAGATATTCCACTCTGTGCTGAGATATTCTACTCTGAGCTGAGATATTCTACTCTGAGCTGCGATATTCTACTCTGTGCTGAGATATTTCACTCTGAGCTGAGATGTTTTACCCTGAGCTGAGATGAAGAAGACGACCACCCACTCGTCCCCTATAGGCCAAAATGTTTTTTATGAGGTCATGTATGATTCATTTTTTTGTATGTAAAGTATAGCATTCTAGTCACTAACAAGCAGCAAATATTTTGCTTGTGTGCACATGCACTACTTTGGGTTGAGCCTGATAAATAATGATGGGATTTCTAACTGCTGCAGGCAGCTAGCTACCAGCTGTGATGTAAAATTCATTGTGCGCTCTTGCACTCTGACTGAGCTGCGTGCGGTTTTTCAGAGATGAGATGGAGGAGCCACTCTTCATTGAGGATGTTTCTACATGGCACCCACCCCACATATCTGCCATATGTAAGAACAGCTGTCTGCCACCTCTGTAGCTGAAGAAATCTAATCTAGTCTTTGGCTTCTGCTCTATGTTTAATTTATAGTCCTCTCTCCATGTATCAGAGAGTGTGCAGATAAAGTAGGTCCTGATGTTACCCTGAGCATGTGTTTACCCTGCAGGGCAAGGTCATCTTTCTGCTGTAAATTTTTACGTTATTAAAATCTGCAGTGAATCAAGCCTCGTGAAGTACGGAGTTGAATTCCAGCTGTTCTGCACGTTATTTTGGATGTCAGTGACCACAGGAAACGCTCTTTGCCCAATGACGTACCGTGTTGCAGCACATCACTGTTACAGTGGCGTCCCAGCTTTAGATGTGGAAGCACTTCCTCTAATTACCATTCAGATTCATTCTCATTATGAAGCTCATTAAAAATGCAAAATTATGCAAAAAAAGAGGAAAATTAATAGCATGACCCAGTTTGGAAGAAACAAACATCCCCGCGGCACTTTTTTGTTTTGTAATTTTTAATTGTGTTTTGCGAGTGCAATCATTGTGCGTTCCGCGCGCTCCATGAGTGGTATTCAAAGAATAATCCCCATCCCCAGCATGTGGGTAATCCTGTTTGTTCTTTGTAGCTCTGAATGTTGGTGTTAACCTCACCTTCCTAAGCTTTTGCTGCGAAGCCCCTTCTCCGAGTGTAGTGTTGTTTTGTACGGAGGATTAATTCTAGTGCTGCTTAAGTAAAAAAAAGAAGAAAAAAAGATGGAATTATGGGGGACGGAGTGTTTTAATGAAATTTCCAGGAAGGTCTCTGCTAAAGTCCCCATGTGAGTCGCAGTTATGAGCTGTGGTTTTAAAACTGACATTTGCACCTATAACAAGTTTCCTATATAAGGAATTATTATTTTTTTTTTCAAAATTTATTTAATTGCCTCCTCTATTTTTGACCACTGACATTTAGGTACGTCTCTCTCTATTATTCTTTGGTTTTCTGACATAATGTAATTAGTTACTAAATGGATTTTGTTTATAAAATGGTCAGAGTTTAATATCTTGGAAATATATTTTGACTGGTTGACCACTAGTGTGTACAATTTGCAATTTATTCATTTAACTGATACTTTTAGCCGCTTAAATGCAAAATTTCATCCCGATGGTACAGGCCATTAGGCCAGCAGGCATGGCGATACAGTAGACCAGGTAATAGATTATAGGCATGTGTATGAAGGGTGGAGAATATCTTTATTACGACTAAAAGTATGTGCTGCACTAAATTCTCAGGCCTCTGTCTCCAGGCACTGCATTTTTCAAGGACAAGAAAATGAAAATATTGTATGTACGTGTGTGTGTGTGTGTGGGTGTGTGTCTCTGTGTGAGAGACTGTGTGTGTGGGTCTGTGGGCCTGTGTGCGTTTGTAATGTTGAAGGTTAGAGGTTGATGCGTGCTTATTCAGGTTTCACAAAATATGATTAGATATAGCCAATCATTAAATTTTACTATATGCTTATCCCTTAACTATTCAATAATCAAATGGAGAATTTGGACGTTATTAGTAAAACACTTTTTGATTATAAAAAGTAGGGACTGCCCATACTTTCTTCAGTTTGGGTGTGTCCACTTTGCTGTGTGTAGGTGCCGGACTATTTCTGCAGAAATAAATCCTATTTCTTATAGAGATATACTTTGCTTTGTCTGGTCATTATAAGTGGGGTTATAAGGGAAGACTTCTGTCTGCTTAACATGTACAAGTAGCTGTGTAGCCTCTTGGGTTAGGGAGGGGTGGATCTCCTGATGTTGTGAAGGGTGAATCTATAGTATCGGGCGGTTGCTGCAGTGTGTCCTGAGAAATTCGTTCAGGGTCACCCCGAGATTGTTTGCTGAGCGGGAGGGAGAACCCGCGGAGCCATCGACACTGTTCAACACGCCAGCCCACGGTGCAGCCTCGGGTCTGGACGAGCATGAGCTCTCCTCTCCTCTTTCCGCACGCTGAGCTCCAGGACGTGGGAGGACATCCAGGCCCCGGCGTCAGCCAGGCGTGCTGAGACACGCGCCTGAGCTCGGGGGCGTCGGAGGGAGGAAACGAGAAAAAGAGTTCAGCGGCATCAGCGCAGCAACGACTTTAATTAACTATCACCACTCTGCGGATCATTTCTATCACTTAAATTCCCCTCTTTCATGCTACACATGTACCTCCTGTGCTACTTTCATGTTACATGTACATCTGTCCAGCACTTATTGTGCCTTGTATCATTGTCTTGACGTTGTAGCTTGTCATGCATCCTAGTTTGATTTAGTATAGGTTAGGTCAGAATAATGTTCACTTTGTGAACTGGACTTAATGTGTTCATGGCTATATGTGGTTCCCTGTACTGAGTGTGGAATAACTGTACAAAATATGTGGAATAACCATACAAAATGAGTATTGTACCTTATCGGACCTGTTTTTTGCAGTTGTTCCAGTTACCTTTTGTATGCACAATGTTGTACGTCGCTTTGGATAAAAAGCGTATGCCAAATAAATGTAATGTAACGCATTGCAGTCTGTCAGAGGAGCTAACCGAACCACTGATTTAGTGTATGTCAGAGATTCAAACAAAATTCAGGAATGTCTTTAAATATAACAGTTGATAGGATTATTTTATTAAAGTATTCAGAGTTGTTCAGATGTGCCATGCAGCATAATGTAATATTCAGAGCTGTGCTGAAGTATGCACACGCCGTGTTGTGATAATGACAGAGGCGGAGAGGTGTGTATTAATTATGACGGGAGGAGAGACGCAGCGCTTCTCGCTGCGCGCTCGCTTCCTGCCGGCGGTACGCTGCCGCAAGGTCGCACCTGTCTGACGAGCCCCGCGGTTCGTCTCCTCAAACAGCTCCTCCTCGACTTTGTTTCCGTGACGACCCGCTGCGAGGGACCAGCCTGGCGACAGCCTGTTCAACTGTTTGACTCTTCAATCTTGTGATGCATACTGCAAATTCTGGAACCACAGCCTTGGTATGACCCACAATGCTATGTGGGATGGAATCTGCCCCAAACTCACTCCCTTCGCTTATCATAGAATGTACTGCTAAGGTGTGTCAATTTATTCAATGCTTTTCTCTGGTTTGTCCTGGTTTCTTCTGTGAATGCACTGATCAGTAATAATGTGCTTCAATCAGCCAAATTTATGACTTTCGTTGGCCATACCACAATCTCATCAATGACCCACAGGCTAATATATTAAAACACACCAGTGCAAAGTTCAGTCCATAATTCTTGCTACATTATACATTTAAATGCCATTTATGTTCATGTGAACTAGGCTTCAGACTGTTCTGTATAACTGCTGTATTAAGGTAGGGCTGAGACATACCTTGAAAAACTGAATTTGTATTCTATCCTTATAGTAAATCCTCCTTTAGCATTTTTTTCCTTATTCACAGGTATAAAGCAGAATGGGGAATAGAGAGAGGAGAATCACAGCCCAGAAGGTTCCATGCTGGGGGACCAGACCCCCACCCTGGGGGGGGGGACTCAAAATTAGCTGGAGAGTTGGTGGCTCTACAAACCTCAGCACACGTCTCTTTCTTTAAAAAAATAATACATTTTTAATCAGCCTTATCGGACTTACTCAGCATTTAACTTTTTTCCTCCGCTTCACTTGTAAAGACGGTTTACTTTTTAATGACCACCCCTTTCACGGGCTAAACCAAAGGCCTTGATCGGGAGTCACTGGTTTAGATAAATCTGGCTCATGCTAAATGTCATACAGCTATTATAACATATTCAGTGAATTCTATAAAACAGATTATAGACTGATTGACTTTATCGCTGCATACAGTCTGACATTATTTTGTATTGGTTACAAGATGTAATATGCGGACATACATGGATAACACAGGTGTTGTGACATTATAACATTGGAACAAATTATAACGCATATTTGGTACATGATATATACCCTATTATTACTATTTAACCTTACAAGAATACACAGAAACATTTAAGAAAAAAACTTCATTGCACATTTGTGCATTAGTGTCAGGTAAAATATTAATAATTTTCCTGAGTCAGGGAGTATGCCCTCTCCAAGATGAACTAATCACTGCCTGCCTGGTGAAAGCACCACTAGAATAATATTATCCATTTTGTAGTCCAAATGAGTTTGACATTTGGTGATGGAGTTCAGCATCACAAACGTGTAAAGATTTCTGACTACAAAGCTATCTTGGAACTTGACAGTGGTACTTCTAGCTCTAGTAATTTTTGCTCACCCTGAGAAATGTGTTGTTGTTGTTGTTGTTAATTTTTATATGTGGTGATCACATATATATTGCTGGATGCACAACCTGTTTACTCTTAGTTAAAAATGTAAGCAGAGAATATTGAGTTGATTGTTGAGAACAAATGGACTTATTTCAACAAAAAAACAAAAAAAGGCTTTATCACTCCTAATCTCATTAAAATAGCAGAGTAAAGATGGAGAGTTAGAACCATTACAGGAAAATAATTGCATTTTGACAGGACTTTGATTGAGAAAAGATTAAGACCTTTGACACACCCTTGCATTTATGAGGAGCTTGAGGTTGAATTCTTATTGGTTGTGAAGTTGGACTGAGATTTATGAACACCGGGTTACCGAACACAGTCATTCAGGGCCTTATTGCTTTTTACCCATTTCTAATGTCACTTTGCGTTGCTCTTCCCTCCTCCCTGTGAATTGATTGATGCAGGGGTAGCTGAGCACTGTTCTTGAAATTCAGGAACTCAGCACACGTAGCATTGCTTTATGAAGGTAAGAGAACTGTCCTTTTAACTCAGTGACCTTTATCAAATTCAGCAATAAATATGACTTAAGACTTATTACTTATCCTACAGGAAAATGACAGCGATGACATTTTATATGGAAATTTGACAGCTCCAGCCTAATGAATATTGCAGTGGGAAAAGTGTGGTATGTTATTAATGCAAAAGGCGGTACAAAACAGTGTTAGGACCTGGCTCTTAGATTTATTTTGTGCACACAGAGTGTATCTCTCTCTTACACACACGCACGCACGCACACACACACACACACACACATAGCTTTACTAAAACACGAGACATTTAAATTCATGAAACAAATCAGAAACATATTTTCCCTCATTTCAATAAATTGAATACTGAATATACTACCTTTTCTTCCAATCAGACTCTTACCTATCTACACAATAAAAACAAACCATTTTCAAAATATTCACAATTTGACCACAAATTTGCAGTCTAATAAATGGTGAAATTGGCAACTTATTGAAATACCCTGCTGAATTTTAATGGCTGACCGAAAAGGAGTATGATGTCTTGTTCCCCATCATCCTGTTCCCTAACGCTCATTTACTGTCTCCCAAAAATACACTCCCCCAGCTGAACCTCCTATCAGATCTATGCTATCTGCAATAGGCTCAGTCGCTGAACCCTTTTCCATATTCTTAAACTTGTTTCTAAAAGATCTCGTTTTTAAATTGCCTTTGTTTCTAAGAGACATAAAAGATGTGCAGAACTGTCTGTCCAATTGAACTGTTGGCCCGAGTGTCTTATTGGTGTCACTTGATGTGGAAAGACTATACATCTCTATTCTACACAAAGAAGGTATTGGAGCAACTGCAGAACTGTTTCACTCTCAGCAAAGAAGCAATTCCCCCGTTCATTTCTGTTGGAAATCTGTAGCATTATATTTTAAGCATGATACTTTCATCTTCAAATCAGACAACCAATAATGGGCATTACAGTCTTAACAAAGCATGCTAATTTAGTTGTAGAAAAATAAAATGTAATTTTTAACTGTTTTTTTTCAGTCCAAAAAAAATGTAAACAGTATATACTATATATATTATATAATGATGACATTATGTAAGATATTGCAAATTAACTAAATAATTTGTGAAATATATTCATTCAGGAACATCTTTCCTAAAATGTTGGGAAGAATGTACTTTCTAGAACTAGCCATCACCAAAAGTCAAAACTGGACATGTTCAGACTTCCATATACCCTCCTATCCTAAGATCTTGTGGGAAAAGGTCTGTATTTACATTTTGGCATAATGCCAAGCACCTTGGATGCAAGAAAAAGAAACACGTTTCAATGAAAATATTTTCAGAAATATAATTTATTTTTAATGAATGTCTAGTGAAGCGTATGTTGTTGAAAGATCCAAAATGGCCGAAGACCCCAAGAACATGATAGAAGCTGTGTCCAGGAGCACCAGAAGATGGGTAACTGCAGTAAGATGCAAACAGTACCCATTCACACCACGTAGAGAGAGATATTCAACTTCTATTTTCTACCAGTTTTGTGACCGAGGCGAAACTGCCTTGCCGTGGATAAATTTGAAAGAACTGTAATGAAATCTAATGAAATGAGGTCAGGCCTACATTTTAAGCAGAGAAACTGTTACACTGGGTTGATTGAGAGAGCACATTAGTGCGCAAAATCCACTTTAAAGTCATTCTTGTTGTCGTCTAAAGTACTAATATAATCTGAGAGAATGATCTGTGACTGATTTTAATTTTATTTATACAAATATGACAGATGTGCACAGTTGTATTATACAACAAACTGCAAACATTTTAAACATCCTTTTACTGGAAAGACATTTTCTTTGAACAGCTCATTAACTGTATTACTGCAAATGTAGTTTTTTATGTCGAGTTATCCATGTGTTCTAGTTTGGAGAAACAAACAGTAAGTCTAAAAAAAAAAATGTTTGAACATAACATGACAATTCAAATTGGAAATGCTGATTATGCAATGGTCAAACATATGAATGTAAATGTTTACCAGTATCTCTTAAATGTTTATGGGCTTGAGATAGCTGAAATCCCTACAGGGTAATGCAGTCTTTGTGAGCATACGCATGTGTGTGTGAGCGTGTATGTTGTGTGTGTGAAGGTGAAAGCATATGCGTGTGGGTACACATATACATATGGGAGCATGTGCATGTGTGTATGTGTGTGTGTATATGGGAGCATGTGTGTGTGTGTGAGAGAGAGAGCATAAGCATGTGTGCAATCATGTGTATACAGTATAAGGGAGCATGTTGTGTGTGTGTGTGTGTGTATGTGTGGAGACATTGTGTGGTGTGGAGCATATGCTGCAATGCATGTGTGCAAGCATGTTTGTGTGCATGTGTGTGTGAGGCCATTTGTGTGCTATTTGTGAGTGCATGTGTTGTTGAGCATATGTGATTGTGTGAGCATATGCTTGCAAGCACATGCGTGTGTTTGAGCGAGCATGTTGTGTGTGCATGTGTGTGCATGCATTTGTGTGTATAAGGGTGCATGTTGTGTGTGTGTGTTATAAAAATGAAAGGGTATAGTAAACATCACAGTTGCATAATTAATTGCTGGTTCTGAGTAATCATTGTACACAATGGATGCATTTCCCTCTCCAGAGCTCTTTCCCTGTTCTCCCCCTGCTGTTCCTTCTGCTCTTCCCCTGTTCTCCCACTGCTGTTCCTTCTGCTCTTCCCCTGCTCTCCCCCTGCTGTTCCCTCTGCTCTCCCCCTGCTGTTCCCTCTGTTCTTCCCCTGCTCTCCCCCTGATCTTCCCCTGCTGTTCCCTCTGCTCTTCCCTGCTCTCCCCTGCTGTTCCCTCTGCCTCCTCCCCCTGCTGTTCCCTCTGCTCTTCCCCTACTCTCCCCTGCTATTCCCTCTGCTCTTCCTCTGCCTCTTTCCCTGTTCTCCCCCTGCTGTTCCCTCTGCTCTTCCCCTGCTCTCCCCCTGCTGTTCCCTCTGCTCTTCCCCTGCTCTCCCCCTGCTGTTCCCTCTGCTCTTCCCCTGCTCTCCCCCTGCTGTTCCCTCTGCTCTTCCCCTGCTGTTCCCTCTGCTCTTCCCCTGCTCTCCCCCTGCTGTTCCCTCTGCTCTTCCCCTGCTGTTCCCTCTGCTCTTCCCTGCTCTCCCCTGCTGTTCCCTCTGCTCCTCCTGCTCTCCCCTGCTGCTCCCTCTGCTCTACCCCTGCTGTTCCCTCTGCTCTTCCCCTGCTCTCTCCCTGCTGTTCCCTCAGCTCTACCCCTGCTGTTCCCTCTGCACTTCCCCTGCTCTCCCCCTGCTGTTCCCTGCTCTTCCCTCTCCTGCTGTCCCTCTGCTCTTTCCCTGCTCTCCCCCTGCTGTTCCCTCTGCTCTTCCCCTGCTCTCCCCCTGCTGTTCCCTCTGCTGTTCCCTCTGCTCTTCCCCTGCTGTTCCCTCTGCTCTTCCCCTGCTCTTCCGCTGCTGTTCCCTCTGCTCTTCCCCTGCTCTCCCCCTGCTGTTCCCTCTGCTCTCCCCCAGCTGTTCCCTCCCACCCTCCAGTGCAGCACCATGTCCTGGAGTTCTGGGGCTCTGAGCACTGCCTGAATATAACAGATTGCATCAATAATTCTTTGTGATGTTTCCCCCATGAGAGAGAATGCATCTTCTTAACTATATTTATCCTTAAAAAAAAGAAAACGAAAGGGTGTCCCATATGGTATCATATATTTAGAGTGGGAATTTTCAGGATTACATAACTGGATATTTCTGAATATTTCAAGGCATTTCCCCCATGACATCTAAATTTCAGCCTGCCACCTTCTGATGTATCACTTGGTTGTGAAATAAAGGTGTGAGGTGAGAATTTATTTATTTATTTATTTTTATTTTTTATTTTTGGTTTCACATTTATTTACCCCATGGTGTGTTTACACAGTAAAATGTTCTGTGTTAATTCAACAGTAACAGTGTTAATTCAACTCTTAACGAATAACATTTGGTCCCACATTCCAGAGTGGGAAAACAATTTATTTGTTAAGAGTTGAATTTAACACTGTGTACACTGCAAAATGTCTTGTGATAAATTCACTCTAGAAGTGTTAAATAAACTCTAATAGAATCAAATAAGAAAATATGCACTCTGTTGGAGTGAAAAGTGAATATATTGCTGTGTACTAGCCAATTCTCCTGGATTAAATCTAGGCCAAAGATTAGCTCCCACCTGCTAGGCCTCAGCCTTAAAAAGTGAGGAATTTGTCATGTTCTTTAAAAACAAGATCATCAAAATAAGATCTACAATTACGAGCACCCAAAGGAAAACAGCAGTTGCCCACCAAGTTAACCCAATAACCACTCATATCCATTGCTTCTCAATGTCTGGTGAAAATGAACTGCACAAGATTGTTTCACAGCTGAACCCAACCAGTTGTTCCCTTGACCCTATCCCCTCTAGATTTTTTTAAAGATCATTTTAACTGTCTACTGAAGAATACATAAATCTGTCCTTAAAATCAGGAGTTTTCCTTAATGCTTTTATGACACAGAATTGCGTATCTTGGCAACTCTGATTTTAGCTATTTTCAATCCATTTTAAATTTACCGTTAAAGTAAAGTATTGGAAAAATGATTTTTAAGCACATTAGCAATTATCTTTAAAAATCCTAGAAAATTTACAGTCAGGTTTTAGAGAACAGTACAGCACAGAGACAGCACTGGTTAAGGTTGCAAATGACCTAAGACTTAGAATTGATTCTAATAAATGTGTCCGTTTTAATTCTTTTAGATCTTAGCACCGCGTTCGACGCAATAGACCACGGCATTTTAATTGATAGGCCTGAAAATCGAGTCGGCTTCTCAGGCGATGTTTTAAATTGGCTTCATACTTATATTACCGGGAGACGGTTCAATGTAAAGTTGGATGATCCCATCTCTGAGCGTGTCAGTACAGACTGTGGTGTCCCACAGGGCAGCCTCGCTCTCTCTGTATTGGCTGCCTCTCAGAGATGCTATTCGTGCGCATGGGGTGAATTTCACTTCCATCGCTGAGGACACTCAGCTCTATTTTTCTGTGACGCCAAATGACCTGTGTGTCATTTCTATTTTAACCAACTGCCTCGCTGACATGAATGATTGGATAGATTTTTTAAATTAGATGAGTGGAAGACTGAAATTTTACTAGTTGGTCCCAAATCAAAAGGAAATTTGGTTCACTCACGGCTGGGCACTTTGGCTCCACAGTCAAAAGCAGAAGTAAGGAATCTAGGAGTTATTTTAGACTGATCTAAATTAAATTCACATATTAACATGGTCACAAAGACTGCCTTCTTCCATTTCAGAAATATAGCCAAAGCGAGAACATTCTTAATGCAGTCAGATGCGGAGAGGCTGGATATATAGTTTTATTTTTAGCCCACTAGACTATTGTAATGCCCATTTAACTGTCCTACCCCCCCCCCCCCCCACCACACACACACACTCACACACACCACACCCAATAAAAAAAACAGACTTCAACTGATACAAAATGCTGCTGCCAGTGTTTTAACCAAATCAAAGAATCAAGATCAAGATCCTATTACTCCTGTATTACGAGCCCTGGCTCCTTGTGTCTTTTAGAATAGATTAAAAAATTATCTTATTGGTTTTTAAATCACTTAGTGGTAGTGCACCTCCATATTTAGCTGAAATGCTTTTAAAGTATGTACCTGGCAGATTCCTGATGTTCTCCGGTACTGGCCTCCAACATACAATACACATTTTTGGTGGTGAAAGAATATTTTTATGAACTCCCAGATAGATGCTATTGTCCAGTGTGTCATGCTTGGGGGATATACTGTAGTTGCAGATGACACTGCAGGAAGGGGGTGCTTGTTAAATTGACAACCTACATGTTGTCATAACCCTTGTTATGACAACCTACATAACAAGGGTGGCACTTACAAACTTCATATTTTACATAGTTGTCATGTATCATCTACTTATAAAGACAGAACAAAAGTCATTGTTTCCATTCATAGTTTGGGTGCAGGAGCACTGAATGTCTGAGTTGAGTAATCTCAGGACGCTGGCGTCCTGGCCACTAGGGGGCTTGCGTGAAGGGTTTAATAACTAAACTGAGTGGAAAAAAAAATTTGAGCAGATCTTCTGTTAATGATACATTTTTCTGAAGACATATTTCTGCAGAAAGACCAAATGATAGCAATGATATTTAAGAAAACCAATCAATAAACATTGGAAATTTTGTGACAATTATGTGTATTTACTCTTTGTGGCCAGAAGGAGGCAGTCATCTACGCTGTGCCTCACGAGGTGAAGAGGGGAGTGTGTGTGAGACCTTCACACAGTACACACCCCAGACCTGTTCCCACAGCCATTTTTCATTTAGCCAATGCTCTTATCCATATTTTCACAAAAATGCCTCCAAGGGCTGAGTTACAAATCAGGTTCCATAACCGTTGAACTACATGGCCTCTAATGCACGTATTTACCATCTGCCAAACATACCACTTAATAGAGCCATAACTGTGGATCAGTGTTGCATGCTTGAAGTATAACAACTTTTACTATTGTTAAGTTTTTTCATTAAAGAGATTTGAAAATTCATATTAAAAAAATGAAGGCATTATTCAGTCAGTCTTTTTGTCAGGTATTGACAAACAGAAGATGTTGTCAGTGCTGCTTAACCTCAGGTAGGAAAGCAGGAAGTGATGTCACTGTCTTCTGAAGGAAATACTGTCTGATATCTGCCAGCAGGAAGGACTTACGGTGATAAAGCAGGAAGTCACGTCCAATATAGGTTTTGGTAAAAAGAATTTCTCAGTCTACATTTGTTTTTCTTTTTCTTTTAGTATATGGTCAATTATACCCGCAAAGCACTGCTTTCCATGTCTGCTTCTGAAACAAAATGGCAATCCTGCATGGTCTGGATTGACTGATGATGTATCAAGAGCTGTGCTGATTATTGTACTGCTAAGTGTTGAGTGGAGTACCAGTAAAATGGAGGCAAATGATACTTGGAGATAACACTCAGTGTTCATGTAACCATATAGAGATCATATGAGTCCAGCATGGATCAAATATGAAAATTGTACAGTATGCTGCACCAATGTTATGCGGAAAGAACTGGAATTATTTATAAGCGCTTGAGGGATACAGGGTGTGGGGGTGGACATAATGTTAGAGGGTTTATAGGGTGTGGGGGTGGATGTAATGCTTGAGTGATACAGGGTGTGGGGGTAGATATAATGCTTGAGGGATTACAGGGTGTGGGGGTAGATGTAATGCTTGAGCGATACAGGGTATGGGGGTGGATGTAATGGACCAGTGATAAATGGAGACAGGGCTACACACCCAAAGACACACAATGGTAACAAACACAGTTTTACAAGGGAGGAAAGAAATAAGCCATTGGACGTGAGAGCAGACCTCCATTTTTCTGAGCTAATGAAACTTTAACACAGGCCATTTTGAGAGAGGTTGTGAGAGAAACTGACCCTGCAGGTGGCTGAACAGTGATGAAAGGGAGAGTGGCTTAGGGTTAAGGTTAGGGCTACAGCTGAACAATGATGCAAGAGGGAAGGTGCTGAAGTAGTACTCACACAATGGATATAAAAAAGAAGAAGAAGAAGAAAGGTAAACATCCCTCCTTCGGCTGTAAAGAGAGAAGCTGAAGCTCTGTAACAGAACGTCTCATTCCGCTGGTGATCAGTGGTCTCCTACACTCTGAGCAGCACTGCTGCTCTCATGTCTGGCTGAGCTTGCGGGGAGAGGGGTTTACAGCACACTGGGACACAGGTCAGTCCATCTGTCTGTCTGTCTGTCTGTCTGTCTGTGCCAGTACAACGCCACAAGGCTTGGGTCCATGCTGGTTTGTGCTCTCAGCACACATACACACACACACACATGCAGGCACACACACACACACACACACACACACACAGGAGCACATTCATACACACTTGTTTTGGAATGTATATTTTCTGTCAGTCACAGCATTCACTTTTGTTCCATGGGAGAAAGTTCTATTTTCACTCTGTCAAGTACCATTGATACCTTGATTTTTTAAAATGCTGGATACTATTAAATTTGTGGGTGCCGTGCACAGTATATTTTAAGAAGCTAAGCTTGGCTGCAAATTGCAGAGTCCACATATCCACCAATAGATTAGGAAGGGATAATGCTCCACATATGTCTTTCATTTGAGAAAAAAAAAACAGTATTGAAGGAGCTTGTCTCTCTTGTTTCCCTTGATTCTTTAAATAAATATCTCCCAAGAAGAGTGCTGTCCACAAGCCTGACAGCTTTATGATATTGATATTGTTTGCTTTGCAAATCAAATTCAAAGATTATTGCCTATGTGCTCTCACATTATAGCTAGAAATTGCTGTAATTTCTACATGGTGAAACCAAAATGTATAAAAATACCCTTTAGCTGTGCACTTTAACCAGATGTGAATTGTTTGATTACAAATTGAAAATTGTGGAGCTCAGAGCCAAATCAAGAATAAATATATCTTTGTCACAAACATTATGGAGCTCATTATAAATAAATAAATAGGAATTTTAAATTCCCCCCTCGTGAACTCCTCCCTATCTTCTGGATGTTTCCCCTCATCCTTCAAGAGGGCCCACATCACCCTGCTGCTGAAGGAACCCACACTAGATCCTTCAGTCATTCAGAACTACCGCCCTGTATCTCTCCTCCCTTTCCTATCCAAAACACTTGAACGTGCTGCATCTAACCAACTCTCTGCTTCCTTCTCTCAGAACAACCTGCTTGATCCCCACCAGTCTGGCTTCAGGCCTGGCCACTCGACCGAGACTGCACTCCTCTCGGTCAGTGAGTCACTCCATGCCGCACGAGCAGCCTCCCTCTCCTCTGTCCTGATTCTTCTAGACCTCTCCGCTGCATTTGACACTGTGGAGCACTCTATCCTCCTGTCCTCCCTGGCAGCAACAGGGATCTGCGGCACAGTCCTTGACTGGATTGAGTCTTACCTCTCTGACCGTTCCTTCCAGGTTGCCTGGGCGGGTAAGGTATCACCACCCCGTCCCCTCGCCACCGGAGTTCCCCAGGGCTCAGTCCTCGGTCTCCTTATCTTCTCCTTGTACACCAGATCCCTTGGCCCTGTAATATCTGCCCATGGCTTGTCCTATCACTCCTATGCCGACGACACGCAACTCTTTCTCTCCTTCTCCCCATCGGACACACAGGTCCCTGCCTGCATCTCCGCTTGCCTGAGGGACATACAGAGCTGGATGGACAATCACCACCTGAAGCTCAACCCGGGAAAGACGGAGCTAATCTTTATTCCTGCTCTATCCTCTCCCCTCCTCGACTTTTCCATTTTCCTAGGGGACACCTTAGTGACATCATCACCCTGTGCCAAGAATCTCGGAGTGGTGATGGACAACAGGCTGTCCCTCTCCAAGAACATCGCAGCAGTAAGCCGGACATGCAGATTTTTCCTGTATAACATCCGCAGAATCCGCCCCTTTCTCACCACCTACTCAACCCAGCTCCTGGTCCAAGCAATGGTTCTATCCCGCCTGGACTACTGCAACTCTCTTCTGGCTGGACTACCGGCATCTGCCACTAGACCCCTGCAACTCATTCAGAATGCTGCGGCTCGTCTGGTCTTCAACCTCCCCAGACACTCCCACGTCACTCCCCTGCTCACTACCCTCCACTGGCTGCCTGTTATAGCTCGCATCAAATTTAAAACATTGGTCCTAGCATACCAGGCAGTCAAGGGATCAGCCCCAACATACCTCCACAAGATATTCAAACCCTACATGCCAGCCAGATCCCTCCGTTCTGCTACCTCAGGACGCCTAGCACCTCCCCCTCTTCGCACCTGCACTTCCAGAACACGTCTCCTGTCTGTTCTGGCCCACGATGGTGGAATGACCTCCCTGTGGAGGTCAGAACAGCTGAGACACTGACCCATTTCAAACGACGACTGAAGACTCACCTCTTCAGGCTGCACCTCTCCCCATCCCTCCCTACCCCCCTGTAAATGACTGTAAGCTTAGGGTTGTAACTAGGCAGCTGTTTCGTAGGTGACTTAGGTGCATTAACTCTTAACTACTGCTTGTATTTTTTCCATAGACTGCGTTGTTGCCGTTCGTGTTGTTAATCAGTTTAACCTTCAGGGTCCAAGTTGAACTATGTGGTTGTTCCCTGCACTTGGACCGGTACTTCTCTCTAGGGGTTTCGTCATACTTGTTCCTGGTTATGGTTATACACTTTGTTGTACGTCGCTCTGGATAAGAGCGTCTGCCAAATGCCTGTAATGTAATGTAATGTAAATTAACCCCAGTAAAGCACTTCCAGTTTATAGTCTGTAGCAAAGCAGCACTGTCTCAGTTCTCTACCCACTCTGAAGCTGTATACAGATATGAATGGCAGATATGTAAAATATGAGATGTGCTCAAGTCCCTGCAAAAAAAAAAAAAAAAAGAGTATGTAGTGGTCGATAAATAATGCAGCATAACTCGCTGGATTGAGTGCCAGATCGTGAGATGAAGGCCAGCAGTGGATGGGGGAAAAAGTGCACTTTTGGAAATATAAATAATCGCAGCAATGTCAGACGATCTCTACTCTTCAGCGTTTCTACAGGCCTGGGTCCTTTCCTTGAGCAGACGCATAATGCAGAACAGGGGGAATTCAACCTTATATCGCTCTTTAATGGCTCTGCAGACACCCTCACCCTTCACACCCCGCACACATTATGCATTTATGCATCTGGAGGTTTATCGACGCAATTCAGGTCGGATGTCTCGGTCTGTAGTGCCGTGGCAGCAAATGCCCCATTTGGGATTTGAATCCGAAAGTTCAAATCACATTTACAATCTACTCTGCATCACTTCCTCCGCATCACTTCCTCTGAATACAGTTTCCTGAGGGCACCATATTAAACTCGTTGCGCTGGCAGATTATGTCCTCTGCCCGTAGGCTAGACCTTTTCACCCACATATCACTTACATATGGATGGCTTTTTCTTTTCCCTCAGGCAGTGGTAGCTGTAATATTATTTATCTGGCTTATTATTGTCTTGCAATAGTTTGTGCTGAATACACACATTTGAATAACACTTATACCCCTGTATTGAGGAATTGTTATCAAGAATTATTCACACAGGTTATTAGGTCTGAATGTGCATATAATTTAGCCAACAAGTATCACTTCAAATACACTTCAGATAAGAATTACATGCATAAAAACATTTGAAAAGTGAGACCCAGAGAAAAAAACAAAGGGGTCCATATCAGTCAAGCACAAAGTAGATTGTGCTCTCCCATTAGATTATATTTTCCCCTTGAATTAGAAATATCATTAAGGGTGTTACAGTAGCAATATGCTTAATGATATTTCTAATTCAAGGGGAAAATGCTAATTAAGGATGCAATTAAGATTGCATTTGAGTGGAAATGGGCATTCACAGTGGTTTGCGCACATGCACGCGCACCCAGGCGCACATGTGCACACACACAGTCACACACACACGCACACACACACACGGTACCCTCTGTGTACGTGACCTGTCAGGTACTTCACACAGTTCCAGAAGCAGAAGCTGGTTTGTCAGGCCGTCTTTGTGAATGTCTCTGAAACACATGTCCTGTAAGCACGGCGGCAATGTCCCCGTATAGCCCTGTGGCATCGGGGCTCCTCAGTGGCGCTATGGCTGCCCATAGGCCCGCTGCCTTCTGCCATTTCAGGATTTCAGCTGGGAAAATCACCATCAGTGTTTCATTTTTTAGCCCCTGGTATTCATGAGGGGGGGTTTGGGGGGGGGGGGGGGGGGGGTTGTTGATCAAGTGCTTAATCAGTTTGATGCGGTATCCATTATTATTATTATTATTATTATTATTATTATTGTTATTATTATTATTGTTATTGTTATTGTTATTATATTATTGCCATTGTTGTTGTTTTATTGTTATTACTATTATGATTATTACTAGAATTATTATTATTGCTATTATTATTATTGTTGTTTTTGCTGTATTATTTTTTTTCTGTTTGTTATGCATCAATATCCATACCAGCTAATATGTAAGAAATCAGATATGGCCTAGTACAGTTCTGTAGTTCAAGGTGGATGAACTGATACAAATCAACGCCACCACAACAGATCTACACAACGTGCTGGTGTTCCGTTGCTATTATTTTTGAACAGGAGTGAATGAGGGAGCCCAGATCTCCGCTTACACGGCTGTTTTTCCCTGTGTTGTCAGAGACATTAAAGTTGGGTTTGATGCTGTTTACAAAAGGTCATTCTTCATTAATGGCAGGTAACATGACTTTTAGAGAAAGCAGGCCTTCTCGGTTCAGTTTCTCGCAGATAGTTAAAATCTCTGTCTAGATTTATGCGAAAAGCCACAGCCTTAACAAAGGTTTAGACTCCAGTGAAAAGGTTCAATCAACTTTACAGCTGCTCTGCCACTGACAGCTCCATAATCTATTAAACAGCTCATGCTTGAACAGACTTTAAATCCATCACAAGTTTATTTTCAAGGTGTTTTAGGGTTTACAGCACTGACAACAGGTGTGTGTGTGTGTGTGTGGGAGAGAGAGAAAGAGAAATTATTATTATCATTATGTATAGTAGTAGTAGCAGCAGCAGTACTAGTAGTAGTAGTAGCAGTAGTAGTAGTAGTAACAGTAGTAGCAATAATTGTAGCAGCAGCAGTAGTAGTAGTAGCTGTAGCAGTAGTAGTAACAGTAGCAGCAGAAGTAGTAATAGTAGTAGTACCAGTAGAATTAGTAGCAGCAGTAGTAGTAAGTAGTAGTAGTATCTGTAGCAGTACTAGTAGTATTCATAGTAGTATGGTCTTCTTGTTGTTGCCACCATTTAGACCAAAATTGTTTTGTTATCCATCCATCCATTATCTATACCCACTTATCATGGGCAGGGTTGCGTAGGGTGCTGGACTCTATGTTAGCGTACATTGGTTGAGAGGCAGGAATACACCCTGGACAGGCCACCAATCTATCGCAGGGCACACACACTCGCATACCTAGGGGCAACTTAGAATCTCCAGTCAGCCTTCCTGCATGTCTTTGGACTGTGGGAGGAAACCTGAATACCTGGAGGAAACCCACGCGGACACGGGAAGAACATGCAAACTCCACACGGAAAGCCCTCAGGCATGCATATAAGGGTATTCACAAGACTTTAGTTCATAACATGTATAATTTCATAATTCTATAAATATTACATGCACACACATGCCTGAAAATGTTCATACAGTATGTGGAAATGCATCTAGGTGCACAGATAGAGCCTCTTGTTTTCTTATTACGATAAAAACGTGGTCATATTTTTGATCATGCCAACGGAGGGATCTGAACACTTTCTTCCATGTTGACACAGTGGGGGGCAGAGAGCCGGTGTAATTAGTTTAACGTGGGGGTGGGAGGGTGGGTGGACAGCCAGCCTGCTGAGATAAATCAGGCGTTAATCCTTTATTCAAAATGGAGCGATTTACTTTTGATTCTCATCCAAGTGCGTTTATTTAATATTATCGCCCTGCGTGGCTCAGCGGAAGGATCGGGTCCCCCAAACTCTGGCCCCTCTCGATGGCCGGGGCCCCCGTGAAATGGGGATTTTCATCTCATTTCATGGGGCTCACTTGGAAAATGAAGGAGAATTAGGGGGAAAAAAATCAGTTCTGAAATGCCCCACATATTGCATGTACCCAGCAGTGGGGTTTTTGTAATGCAGGCAAACTCCCGTTCAGCCCAAGGTATAGCCTCAAGACTGCTTTGCTTCTCTATATTGATTTTTGCATGGCTGAAGAATTCCTAGCATGCGTCCTTCACCACGCATATGCCCAGATCATGCGTGTGTGTGCGTGTGTGCGTGGGTGTGTATGTGTGTGTGTGTGCGTGGGTGTGTATGTGTGTGTGTGTGTGTGTTTGCGTGTGTGTTTGTGTGTGTGTGCGTGTGTGTTTGCGTGTGTATGTGCCATGTATGTGTGTGTGCGCGCGCGTGCGTGTGTGCGTGGGTGTGTATGTGTGTGTATGTGTGTGTGCGCGCGCGTGCGTGTGTGCGGTATGTGTTTTGGCCACGCACACACTGTCTTACAATCAGTCGCGATTTATGCTTTGATGTATTTCTTTGCCTTTGAATTGTTATTGAAGGCGATAATGACTCAACACATAATGATCGGAGCTATAAATCTCTGACACCAGATCAAGCCGCACTTTGCCCTGATGACAAATTAAAGTGCACTTACAGTATTAAGGGCTGTTGTTCTTCATAGGAAGGAAAGCAGGAGGAAATAGCATCTGTGCCCCTCTGCTGTAATTAAGCATTGTGGTGGTCATCAATTTAATGTATTCCGGTTGTGAATTATGTGCTGCAATAATCATAAATCACATTATGTTCGCATTTTAGGCATTTAGCATATACTCTTATACAACGCAGGCCACACAGATTGCATTTACGCTGCTGCACCTTTTATTGAAGCCATCCAGGTTAAGTACCTCACACTCAAGGGTACAGCAGCAGTGCCCCCACCTGGGCATCAAACCTGCAACCTCAGTGTTACGAGCCCACTTTCTAAACTATTACACTATACTGCTACCCTGCCCCACAAACTGATATGATTCAAAGGAAAGACTGCAGTCCGCCTTTCTCCGGTACTGTGAAAGGTGGAGAAGAGGTTATGAGATGTGTGATGCGTGTCTGTCTGAGTCACGATCTCAAGTGAAATATCCTGAGGACGATCTACAGGGACTGTGGTGAAATTACAGTTTGTTGTGAAAAGTCAGAAACGATCAGACTTTAGCCCATTCACTCAGATTTCCTCTGGCCAATCCTTGCCCATTTAAGGGTTACTATTTAAGGCTTTATAACTCCTGAGGTGAGTTATCTTAAATAATTTAAATGTTACAAGCAGGAATATGTACATCTTTGCCATGTTCGTATGCATGCTTGCTAGACTTTATACTTCCTCTTCCTCTTCTGACCCACTCCCCAGAGAATTTGCTTTAGCCATGCAGATGAGTCAGCAAAATTAGTGAAATCTTCCAATAACCGAAGGAAAAAAAAAACAATTATGCCTCAACGAGTGCTTGTATATGACTGTGGAGTGTTGTGGCTCACTACACAATGCTATTGTGAAGGGTCCCTGTTATACACTCCAAATGAGACAAGCCATTCACCACTGTAAAGCTTATACTGCCTGCTACTGGATGAAAGATTTATCGATCAAACCAGAACAAATTGAACTAGAATAAATGACCACTGGATCTTTACATGGACAAAACTAATGGAATGACTGAGTATTTATTCCATATTTAGTCACTGATATTGATAGTAGAATGACATGGTATACAAAATTACACAATAATTCTTCTAGTTTATTTCACTATTCAGTGAGCTGCATTTTTCACCTTTGGGCTATTGTTGGCTGTATCTTGTTGCTATGACGCAACATGAATTCTTGGTGGTGAAAGACTATTTTTATGAACTCCCAGATAGATGTTATTGTCAAGTGTGTCATGCTTGTGCAGTATAGTTGCAGATGAGACTGCAGGGAGGGGATGGTTGTTAAATGGGTGAACTACATGACAACAGTGGCACTTAGAAACTGTATTTGACTTAGTTGTTGTGTATCTTCAACAAATAAAAACAGAACACAGATTTTGTTTATAGTTTGCTCGCAGGAGCAGTGAATGTCTGAGTTGAGTTGAGTGATCTCAGCACATTACCTTGGCCACTCGGTGGCTTGGCAAAGGGGTTAAAGACACCAAGACAGCTCTGAAGAACAGTGTCGGATGTGCTTTACTGGCTGGAATTATATTTTTCAGTATTTTGTATTGTATATAAAAACTGATGCTTTCAACAGTGAAAGGTAAGATTTAGAAAGATGCTAAACCTACTATGTCCATAGTCTCTTCGGCACCCCACTATTGGGACAGGACCTTTTCCCTTACGTGTGATAGCCTAATATTTTGTCCCAAATTGGCTTTGAACCCACAAGGGGTGTTATCTCATTGAGGGGTGCAGTGAATGGCACTGTCGCCTCACAGCAAGATGGCAAAGAGTCCTGACCAAGTGTGGAGTTTTTCATGTTCTCCCCGTGCCCACGTGGGTTTCTGCCTGGTACTCTGGTTTCATCCCACAGTCCAGAGACCTGCAGTATGCTAATTGGAGATTCCCCATAGGTATGACTGTGTGAGTGAATGATTTATGGGCCCTGTGATTGATTAGCAACCTATGTAGGGTGTATTGCTGCCTCTTTCCCAGTGCATGTTGGGATAGCCCCCACCCCCCTCCTCGCCCAACCAGGAATAAGCAGTTTAGAAAGTTCTGAAATAACATGAGCTCTACACAGTTGTGGTGTGGAGACACAGTGCAGTAATCTCAACTATCATGAATGAATTGGTGGATCCAAAGGGTATTCAAAGGGTTAATGTGGGCACAGATTGATTGAGTGGATTGAAGCTGGGTTTGGGTTTGCACCATGTTTTTTTAGTACAGGCGTATTTAAAGCCAGTGTTGCAGAAATGTTTGTCTCAGCACCTTGGAATCTCCCCCAGCAATCTGCAGCATTTTGTGATTCACAGACATCAGATGTCCTTGAACCCACTGTAATCTCAGGACGCTGTAACACTATGTACCGGGTTGGCATCTCCGTACGGCGGGCACACTGGCATCCTCCTGCTTACCTTTCCGCAAATAACGCGGAAGCAAAAGCAAACACTCATTTCGGTTTCTGAAACTACATCGTTATTTTCAAGTAATTCAGTCCAGCGGTACTTCGTTTCATTTCATTATTATATGCACTGGAGTGAAATCCCTGAAGATTAAGAACAGTTCAATAAACAGAATGTGTTTTTTTCTGGCTTTATCCAAAAAGATATAAATAAATAAATACTAAATCCTCTTTTAATTAGATCTGTTGTTTTCTTCTACTCTTTTCATTTTCTTTTTAAGGTTGAGCATTGACGCTGTTTAATTCTCAGTTACTTTGGCAGAGCATGCACTTGCATTATGTAATTTTGTTTTGCTGTGTAATACCTTTGATACTTGCTTTGAGTGTTTGTCTGAGACAGTTTCCTGGGGATAATGCCATCCCTCATTGACCTGTCAGTTATGCAGTAATGCTTTTTTTATGCAGAAAAATCCCTGGTATTTAGTTTTTTGGCAGAACCTGCTTAAAATGTGTGTCAGATCCAATCCCACACACTGCAGATTCTCGAAAGAAAGTACCACAGATGTGGGGTTCCAGCTGACATCTGCTGCGTATTTATATATTTATTTATTTTATTTCAAAGTGTTTAATGCTTTCTCTGTGCTTGGCTTCAGACAGTGATTGTAGATTTTCTCCTGCAGAAAATAGACATTTATTGTTCCGTTGTTAAGCATGGTGAAAACATGCCTCTATGGTATGGTCAGCTGCAACATTAAGTGTCGTTCTCTGGCTCATAGCCATGTGAGCCCCACTTGTGAATGGCGGTCAATGTGGGTTTGCTAGTTATAATGACAACATGTCCTAACTGGCATCTCTAAATTATGTGAAGTGTGGCTCAATTTTTACCAAGCTAGACTCACTGTGTGAAGAAAGCCCTTTCCCACATGTTAAAATCTGCATGACTGTTTGGTGTTCCCCGTTCCAGACGGACAGGCCTAAGATGGTTAAAGACAATGCAAGAAATCAAAAGCAGCAGTACTGAGCCCTCTTCACAGACAACAAACTGAGTGGACATGGCTGATGACATCACACGGCCGATGACATCACGCGGGGTAACAGAGACGGCTGAATCAGTCGCATGTCATTGCCTTTAACGGCCATCCGACGGCCCTGTTCCAGTTCGCTCCGTGTCACGCGATTGCCTTGATATCTGTCCGTGTTGAACAAACAGCGGCGAGTAAGATCTCAACCGGGGCCCCGGAAACAGCAAGGCCGCCCCCGGTCAGCGGTAATTAGCGCAGAAGCGCGTAGCTCCGGAGGCTAGCGTGATATCGGACCCCTGAGAAGCGCGGCGTTCAGGCGTGATTGCGATGGATACGTTTCCATATCGTCAGACCCCGAGCTCAGCCATTTCATCCATTACAGCTGCGCGGGGTGTAATTATCTTTGATTTATATGTGATTATAATCGCTGTCTGTGCTCGCGTCGTCTCGTGTTTTGTTCAACCCATCAGTTTCCCACGTTACTTTGAATTTTTTTTTTTTTAAAGAGGTAGTTTGAAGTACTTCGTACAAGAAAAATGGCTTTAGAGTACTTCTTTCCCGTTGCCTGTTTCAACAAGGTGAGACAACCTTTAGTCCGGGCCCTGACCTGTCGTTGCCTCTGCTTCGTGTCGTTATTATTAAACGATAGCAGCGTTTATCTTGTCGGAGTCTGGAAAAGCAGCTCTCGTCACTGATAATTCTGGGAATACCTGAAGAGGAAGGGACACTCCCGTGATGAAGAACACGCAGATACCGAGAGAACTCAGACGGAAGGTTCTGTCCCCCTTCCAAATCTGAGACTCGAGGTCAGCGGGAGGACGCATCGGAATGAACTTCCTGTCTTCGGCACTCTGTATTCTGCGATAATTTGCTCTGAAGGCAGGCTTTAAATCAAGCTCCCCGTTCTCTTTGCTCCTGCTTGTGACCGCCTGGACTCTTAAATTTAAATACTGAATGCTAAACTGCTTCATGCTTTACAAAAAATAAATAAAAATACTCTGCTTAGATTAAGTCCATCCACACAAAGCTGGAGAAACTCACTTTTGAGTGGAATAACCCCAGTTGGTGAATTCTGACCAATCGTGCGCCTGCAGGTATGTTATGCTTTTATATTGGCTATTGATCTGCATTCAGTGCCGGGTAATTGGGGGTACTGTAGAGTCTGATTATTCCCTCTGAGGTTGTGTCAGGGGTGATGTGATGTGAATTAATTTTGGACCGGAGATTGTTCCCCTCTTTCTTTCCTGTAACACTCCCTACACCTTCAGCTGACAGACAGGAAGCAGGAAGTGAGTCTGACTTCCTCATCTGATGACATTCAGAATGAGATAATTACACTCAAATCAGACAGTCCTCCCCTCTGTCTTCTTTAAATCTAACCTAAAAAATGTCCAGCGGAAGAGGCTGCTAGGTAACTGTTTCAGTGTGTGGATGGCCCTGTGGTCTGGTATCTGTTAAGGCTCTGTTCCAGTGTGTGGATGGGCCCCATGGTCTGGTATCTGTTAAGGCTCTGTTCCAGTGTGTGGATGGGCCCCATGGTCTGGTATCATTTAAGGCTCTGCTCCAGTGTGTGGATGGGCCCCATGGTCTGGTATCAGTTAAGGCTCTGTTCCAATGTGTGGATGGACCCCATGGTCTGGTATCAGTTAAGGCTCTGTTCCAGTGTGTGGATGGACCCCATGGTCTGGTATCAGTTAAGGCTCTGCTCCAGTGTGTGGATGGGCTGACTGTGGCCTGTACCTCCTCAGAGTTATTCATAATTGGTTGTAGTATTTCTCTGGGAGGGAGGGGTTTAGCCCAGGATGACAGTGCCATTCTCCGACAACTCCCCTCTAGTCACATTACTGCAGTCTGCTTGCTCAAGCTGCACATGAAGTGTCATCCTCCAACTCGTGTCTGTGAAAGCTAGACTTGTGCACTACGATGTGTTAAGCAGAGGCAACTTGCAGTGACACACAGTGACTAGGTGAGGCAGGGTTCACACCGGCACCATGCACCTTCCGCAAAATCCAGCCAGTTATTTTTCTATTTAGTTGCGAGGTGTCAGTAGCTGATTGGCTGGCTTTGTTCTGGTGGTGCTAAGGGAAATTCAGAGGAAAGAGGGTACAGGGCAACCTGACTGACTGAGAGTAATGCTCGTGTCTTGGCCCCTTAGGAGACCACGCTGTCGTACACAGATGTCTTGACCTATCACACGGGGAGACCGTGTAATTGGCCGTTAGGACAATGTTCCAGATGGGCTTGAGCCTTGATTATACAGCATATGACATCTGTCAGCAGGCTCTTGTGCATAATTGTTAATGGTGAGGCAGCAACCTTTTACAAAGAGCACAAAAAGTTATACTGTCAAGACGAATGTTATTTGTGGATTTATAATTGGGCGGGCAGTCTGGTGCTGGTGAGTTATCACTGGAGGAGGTCTTCTTGTCACTTCAACAACTCTCAGTAACCCATCTCCAGTGTGCCCATTGCATTTTAGTTAATTTCTTTGCATTCTGTTAGAATGAAATTTTAGAAGAGGAACTGTTTGACGGTAGCCTGCAGGAAACCAAGTCCACACAAACGACCGGGCACAAATGTAAACAACCATGCATCAATGGAAATGACCATGATTCAGAGGAAATTACATCATTCATGACTAATTATGGTAATTATTAAGGCAATTTGGATGCAGTGAGAGTTTGGAAAGCCCTCGCCGTCGGTTTGCTTTAACCTTCAGTGAGGATATGGTTTGTGTGTATGATATGGCCACACTGGACGAAAGATTTCCAGGTTTGACACTGCCTGTACACAGAGGGGAGTAATTGATATTTTGGAGATAGCACAGATTTGGGAACAGGTCACAGATGTTTACAAATGTTTATTTAGATCAGGGGGAGAGAGGGCGAGAGAGAGGGATGGAGAGAGAGAGGTAGAGAGAAAGCACAAGCAAGTTGTGAATGAGGACGAGAGAGAGAGGGAGGCAGAGAGAGGGAGAGAGAGAGAGGAACAGAGAAAGATGGAGAGAGAGAGGGGGGGAGAAAGAGAGGAAGAGAGTGTGGCTGACTCTCGCTGTAGCAGGAGATGCCACTTGGCAGCAGGTCCGGATTAGTTTTGCGTGGCAGCAGGGCACTCAATCCCCGACAGAGCCCGTGCCCCATCTGCCTGGCACATGGGGCACCCGGGCATGGCATCAGAGCCCTTCCCACGGGCAGCGACGGGTCTAATCCCTACATTAGAATGGCACGGCTGACCAAAGTAGAGCTCATTTACAGATTTCAGAACATCCTACATGCACTGGGCTACTCACACCTTAAAACAGACCTCAACTCTGAAATTACTCATCATTTCCTGAGTTTACTCAGACACTGAGTGTTACACTTCCCAGTAAAAGATACAGTTACTGCTCTGTTCTTGACAGTATGCTCAGAAGACCACAAATAGCAAGACATTTCCATTAAATTCAAACGCAAATCTTAATTCTTAGAAGAACACAAATAGCTCAAAACAGCATGCCCAGAAGAATACAAAATAGCAAGACATTTCCACTAAATGCAGACTCAATCAAATGTTAAAAAGACTCTCATTTACAAGGTACACTTTGTTCTTCTGGAAAGCATATTACGCAATCCTTGATGGAATAAAATAACAGAAATCAAGAGAGAACAGCCTTTTCCTTATACACATACCGAATGTTGAATGCATTTGAATGTTTTAAATAATAATAACAATAATTACAACTATGTATAATCACAGACATTTTGGCCAGAGACTGCAGTCCAGCATAATTCTGATTGGCTGTGCTCAAAGAGTCAGAAATGCCATGAGTCACTGCCACAGCACCCAGCACACACACAACCACAGGAACAATGGAGGGATTGTTAATTGGCTTGTTTTGGCTTTTGCATGACTGGCTGACTGCAGAGGTAAGATGAGACCCATTGCTTCCATTGAACCGAATGAATCATTCTGGGTCCAGCTGAGTCAGTACTACTCCCCACTGCAGGCAACCTTTAAACTTCACACGAATAAAGAAAGAAAAAAAATACTAATTAAAAGAGACATACAGGTACGGTGTAACATGACACGTTCACACAATAGGAGGTGTACCATGCTGCAAGGACAGGCGAAGATAATTCATCTCTATTTTTGATTAAAAATTATTCTTTTTTTTCTGCATTCCTTCAGACTGAATTTTCTCATTTGAGTCAAGGTTTGGATGACACAAACTTACGAAACTTGGATGACATTTTCTTTTTTTATTTTCATTCTTTTTTTTTTTGCAATTACAGTCATATTTCTGCAAGGGGAACATTTCTAAAGTGCTGTAAAAACAGGCCAGATATGAAATGACAAACAGTGTCCCAGAATTCAGTGCGGTATTTCAGCGCCTAAGCTCAGCGGTCTGGCTCGTGGCGTGGCAGAAGGCATTCGATCGCCCGTCGGGCTGCAGTGAGCGTGCGACAGCAAACGTACCGTCACCTTCTCTTCACCTTTGCATGACTTCTACTGGTGCTTCCATAACGAATCCTGTGTCCCTGTTGGCTGTTTTTTTCCTCACTTTGAGAGGTTGTTGAGCAGAAAGATTACCTACCAGCTGGCTGATGGTTCAGAAGGGCTGATGGGATTTTCTGGGTGGAGAACACAGTGGACACGGGGATGAAAGCGTGACTGTGTGGACATTTGAGCTGACTGATCTGTGGTTGTGACGTACTGTATGTGCTCACACTGCACTGCTGTACAGTCATGGTCATAACTCACACTGTTTATTTAACTCCCCACAACGCGCTTCACTCTTACACATGGGAGTGCTGCTTGTGCATGTGTGGCGTGTGTGTGTGCATGTGTGCCTGTGCCTTTGTGTGTATGTGTGTGTGCAAGTTTGTGTCTTTGTGTGTGTGTGTGTGTGTGCATGAGTATTTGTGTGTGTGTGTCTCATGGAAGTGCTCACCAGGACTGCATGGATAGATCCTTTGGTCACTTCCAAACCAAGATTGACAGGAAAAACACTGGTGCAGTGTTCCTCTTCAAACACGGCATTCTTTCTTCATCAGTATATAATGAAGTCAGCTTCCCTTGGGTCATCATGTCCAAAACTGTCTATCTTCACTGAAGTAATAAAGTTTATTTATTTATTTATTTATATAGTTATTTGCGTGGGTTAAAAACATGTTAATTTGTGGATGTAAAAGTTAACATGTAAAGTGTATGAGTGCAGCTGCTATGCAGCTCGCTCAACCTGCGGTGCATGAGTGAGGGACATATGGGGGAATATGGCAGGGGTTCAGTCATGGGGATCCAGCATCCCTTGCTTCAGTGAACCCTGGCTCTCTGCACACGTATGATTGGGTCTCCTCCACCCCTGCTTGTGTGCAACTTGGCTGTAGTATTAAAATAAGCAGCTGGCGAACTTTGTGTCCTTATCCAGAAGCAGGGGGCATACATGAGTACCCTTGTACTCCATTCGCAAATCAGACATTCCAAATTTGCCCCTCCTCACCACTCCACAAGCACAGACTGCTGGTACATACTGTCATTGAGAGGGAAAAGACAATCATACTCACAAAAAGACCTACCATCTCTCCACCCACTGCAGCCACAGAAAAATGGGTCAGGATATTCACACACTTGACTGGCGATGAAGAGACCCGGTAATCTCGCCGCGTACCTGGAGCTGTCCTCACACCTGTACGGTTTACTCACTCCAGGTTCTGGCGGCTCTGCCTTCCTGTCAGACAGGACACGGACGAAAACGGCACGTCCCGCCGCCGCACGATTACAGGCGATCCGCTATCTCTGCGCCTCTGCTATCCTCGCTGTCCCGCAGAATGTCGAACAGCGACGAGGAGCCATGATAACAATGAACGCAGAGTAACAGTTGGCCTGTCGGCTGAGGTGTTCAGGGACAAGATCCAAGGCTTGGGTGTCATGACAGCGCATAGAATTTATTCGTAGTCGAGAGGGGGAACAAAAAAAAAATCAGTAGCACTTCACTTGGACCGTATGTCATAAAGCTTAGAAAACACTGTCATATGCATTACACAGCAGCTGCCCTATCCAGACAGCTTATTGCAGTGTAAGTTCCAAACAATTTTATCATTTATGTCATCCATCCATCTATTATCTATACCCGCTTATCCTGGGCAGGGTCGCGGGGGGTGCTGGAGCCTACCCCAGCGTGCATTGGGTGAGAGGCAGGAATACACCCTGGACAGGCTGCCAATCTATCACAGGGCACACACACCATTCACTCACCATTCACTCACACATTCATACCTATGGGCTATTTAGAGTTTCCAATTAGCCTACCTGCATGTCTTTGGACTGTGAGAGGAAATTGGAGTACACGGAGGAAACCCACGTGGACATGGGGGGAACATGCAAACTCCACCAAGCCGAGATTCGAACCCACAACCTTCTTGTGAGGCAACAGTGCTACCCACTCACCATGCTGCCCCTCATTTATGACATGAATTTCATAAAAGCCGATGAGCAATAACAACATTCTAGCAAATGATTATGGTTTACATTTTGACAGCACTCATCATAATCTGCACTGCACTGTCATAACTGTAACTACAGTTGTTAGATTGTGGTTGTGACAGCGTTATGTCAGGCCTAAAGTTCAAATGAAGTGTCACAAAAAAACAAAAAACCTTCTGTGGCCACATGTATCTAGGAGATCTATCTGAGATTCAAAACAAAAATACAATTTATCAATGAAAATCATCATAGCTTAGTTCTTTATCAGCCTGCCCCTCTACAATAGCTAATAAAAACAGCCCAGAATGCATTTTTGTGGCTGACTCAGTGAGGAATTACTTCAGCTGAATAAACGCTCTACGTCTCTGTAGAACTGACAGTGTGGGGCAGATAGGTACATAATCCTGCTTGTTCTCTCTGAACTGTCGCAGGCAGAAGTGAAAAGGCTCGTCGTAATTTGAATCCTTTCATCGGGAGCAGGAGGAGAAAGGTTTGGTCCCCACTGGCGAATCCGGCTTCGGGTCTTCCCTTCAGTGCGTTCCACCTCCTTAAACTCACGGCCCGTGGGGCTTGCCTCCACTATTGCAGTCACCTGACCGTGGGCAAATCCGCAGAGAGGGAAACGGATTACCCCGGTTCACCACTGTCAGGCTGGATATCCTGTAGCTCCCAGGGAACTTGCCCCAGAGCAGATGAATTCTGGGAACACTCATGGGAAACAGAGTTCAACAATCCGGACCCTGGTACTTACCTTCACTCTGAGGTGCTTAAAGCTGAGAGATCTGGGTCTGTGCTGAGCTGTCCTCTGGACCTACATTGTCCCTGGCAGCAGGAGGGTCTTAATATTCAGGTGAGCACCAGTCTGAGGTACCGAGTAGCAGCCCTGTCTGAAAACCGTCTCACAAACTCACCCATCAGCAGGAAACGGGGCGTTTGCAGTTCTATTTCAAGTTTTAAATGAACTCTTGTAGAGTGTATTTTACACAATGAGAATGTGTGCTCACAACTTGATTACCACTGAAATAACAGTAGTTTACTGCAGAATTTCTACTCTTTTTTCAAATATATTGATTAGTGCACCAGTCCAGTTTGATCTAAATTTAAGTACCAACATGGTCACATTATAGCAATGCATTTATGTCAGCATTGTACAATATAACATAACATAATAAAATGACGAGAACTAAATTCCTATATGATAATATATATAATATTCAAAAATCTTGCCCAATGAAGTCACTGCTTGATCAATTAGTCCCCATCTCAGGGCAGGAACACCCCTTTTAGGAGGCAATGGGGAACCCGATTTCATTGCTTTAAGCAGTAATCCATGATTTATACGTCCATGTTCTATTGGCCGCTCCCATACCACAAGCCAATCAAATGTATGTGTGCCAAAAATAATCCACCAACCAGGTTCCAGTAAACACACGTGGGATTCTGTCACGTCAGCATAAAAACTCACCGAAAACTTAACAACTGGGCTCTAAGGAATAGAGTGTACCCGACCAGATGCCATAAGCAAACAGACAGAATTTGCTGTGTGCAACAACAAGCATCTCATCTGATCATTGAGACAGAGTTGGCCTGCTACCACCCGCAAGATAAACCAAGCTGGTTTATTTCCCATCGACAGCTGTTTTGAGGAAAAATTATCTTCAGACTTCCGTATCTCCCTCGCGGCCGGACCCAAGTGGAATATCAGTGCACATCCAAAGTCGTCCTGATTGGAACCGGTCACGACCCCGACTTAAAAGAAGAAGTTTCTCAAGAGTCCCTGCACACCTGCCACGAAACTTTAACCAGCTGACGAGTCGAGGCATCACCTAACGGGATTAAGGACTGGCCTCCCCTTTTATTCCCCTTAAGTATTAAAATGCATTTTATTTAACACTGACATCAAACCATAGGCTAGTGCAAAACTTGTAATAACTGATTAAGTAATTTTACTGCTGTTTGTTGTCGTGGTTTGTTTGTTATGCGTGTGTTGGTCTGGAATAGCAAATTCCCCTGACCTTGTAGTTTTACCTTGTTAAAACTTTATTTTATGAGTCTGATTTAACAAACTTACCCCCTAATATAGAGTAGTGTGTCATTACCTCATGACAAATTAACCTTTGTTAACCTCTAAATTTAACCATTGCAGAATTATCCTTTCCTCTGATTAGAACTGCATAATACTGTTCATAATATAATGCGAATTGTTGTTTTAAATGAGCTTATTCACATACTATTATCATAGTCAATAAATATATATAATAAAATTTTCAAACAATTGTCATGTCATGTTATTTTACTAAGTTGGGCTCTACAGATATAAATAATTTTTATTGGTTGTTGAACTCTGAATAAACCTGACGACATACAGTATATTTAGAATATATTACACTTGACTTCGCCAGTGAGAGGTGATAGCTGTGAGATTCTGTATAAATTTGCCTAAAACGCTGATAGTTAAAAAAAAAAAAAAGTTAATCTTGTCTCACGACCAGATTATTATTTTAATTTAAAAACCTTTATTATATGAATTTAAACTACAATCCACTGTGGAATCTATTGAAAATGATAACCCCTCGAGCATATCAACTCTACATCCACTCAGACCTACGAGATCTTTGGGGGTTCACCGAGCTTGGTGAATCCTTTGCTGAAGTCTTCCCCACACCACAGACTTGCTGTCCATGCCTTTACATCAACTATCTCCAATGTATTGCTTTCAATTGTGAACACCTGCTCAGTAAACATTCTTGTTTGCATTCAGTTGATGGTGTGGTCCTTAGCTCATGAAAGAACAATATAAGGGCACACTCAAAACGTTCAGTTTTTGAGTTCAATAAAAGTGCATAAAAGTTATATAATACTTTTACAAGTTTATCCTTCTCTGCTATTCTTTATCGAATCAGTCTAAATTTGTTCCGTTCTGCAAAAAGGGCTTCATCATCAAAAGACTGCTGTGTTCTGCTTTGGACCCACTTCAACAGGACAGGGATTGCATTTGGGGATATGAGGAATTCACACAATATACAAAAATGGCAGATCATGCAGAAAATTAAAAGTCAGTGGAAAAGGTGCACTTCATCTAAGACTGGTGGGACCTCTTCACAAGTTTAAGATATTTTCATAAGTTTAAGTCATCTTCACAAATTTAAGGCTTCTTCATAAATTTAAGACATTTTCATAAGTTTCATAAGGCTTTATAAGACTTCTGACTAAAACCTCTGGCTCAAACTAACTCTAGCCTGACAGGTATAATAGACATCATAAGAGAAAACAAAAACTTGCCCTGCCTCCCTTTTTCAGCAATCTTCGGAAAGATCACATACATCACATTTTGTGATCTGACAGAATGAGGAAATGAGTTACTGTCAAATTAGCTATAGCTAGCACTGTTTCCATTAAAGAATTAGCCTATATTTGATGCATGTATGAAAGTTATTCCGACAACACTAATGAAAAACGAGTTAAATCAACATATGATGATAGACTAATTCACTCGCCAGAGGTGGATTAGAGTAGATCCTATGGTAGGAGCTAAGCTAGCTAGTGCCATTCATCTGCAGCCATTGATAGTGCTAATGTGCTGGACACACAGGGATGCACATAATTGTTATCAGTCTTCTCGTATGAATCTGGGTAAGACAGCTAAAAAACACATTTTCCAGAAACTGCCCTGGTTGTTGGCTTTGGAAAGAATCCTCCAAATCTGATTACTTCTGGCTTTGGTATCAGAAGCAGTGATCATATCTTCTACAGACTACAGAGTCAGAGTCATCTGAGTCACTGGTGAGGTCCTTTGATTCTGAATCAAATAATTCAATGCTGTCCATTTCTGTAATCTTTCCAACCTAAAGGTACAATATCAGTGCTGTTTGTCTTCCGCGTATTACATCATATTTTGTCAGGGATTGGCGGGTTAGGACCCAAGCTCAAAAGGTTGAATTCAAACAAATAATTTATGTTCCAAAAACTCAAACAGGGAACAAACAACGAGTGCAAAAACAGTAGGATCCAGTACCCAACTCAGGCAAACAAAGAACTTAAATACACGGGGGCTAACAAGACACAGGGGAACATAATGCACAATCAACAGAATAATGAGACAGACATGTGTGGAATGTGATCACACAATTACCCCATTACCACAACAATTAACAATAACCAGACATGAAATGCAGGCAGACCAAACTAAGGGACGTGAGGCAGGACAAAAACTACAGGGAGGCAGCAACAGAGGAGGCACAACCGTAGCACATACAGTACATCACATAAGTAATTTTCTGGCGTGACTTTGAGTGTTTCCATCACGAGTGATCGATTTGTCAAATTGGAAGCCATTCTTACAATTTCAGCTTAATTTAATAAAAAAACCTCTTAACTAATGAATTGTCAAATCTTTGGGACATTGTTACGTCGTCTGGATAAATCTGCTATTATAATGTATGATGTATGGATGCTATTATGTGGTGCTTACCCTTTATTCTGACCTTTTCTGCAATATTCTAGTTGTTTGTACAAGTATAGGAACTTGAGTGACAATCTTGTTTATCAAAATTCTTTTTCACTTATTATGAAAAGATATCTTTGTGTTACCCTACCATATAAATTACCATGCCATTTTAAATTATACAAATAAGAAGTGGATAAAAGAAGGAGTGGTCTTGTACAATGTTAATGTTCAGGAAAATCATAAGCAGTTAGGTGATATTCACAGGAAATTGTTTGCTGCATAATATTGTGTCCTTAACATAACCGGGGTACACAACTCTTGCATTCAGTCACTGCCAGCAGGGGGGGCTCTTTCTAAGACGGATCGCATTCATATGCAAGCTATTCTGAAGATTCATCTAACACATTAATTTTCATAAATGCAAACCAGACAGTTGTTATCTTTTGTCTGATTGAGATGTCTTTCTTCTTTGCAGCACGAACACATATTTCCAGCACTCATCGCACACACTTAATATCCAGGGCTGTGCTGTGGTTTGTCAATGTATGGTTTCGCTGTCGAACCGCTATTAACTGTATCAGTTCATTTTGAAAATGACATCCATAGGGCCGAAGAGAAAAAATCAATTGCATATAAATTGAACATCAAGCCATTCCGACTTGAGTGAAGCCTCAGCTGGGGCTTCTTGTTAGCTCCCTTTACGCCATGGTTTCACAGCTTAATCCTAATGATGTTATTATAATATTAATAATGATATTGGACAGGGAGACCAGTGCCTATAGGGGAAATGATTGAAATGTAAATATTTAAATGAAAGAACAGCATATTCACTCCCTCTTCTATTGTCATTGCGCTCCCCAGGGATGTGTGATTACACATTTCTGTGATTTGCTTCTCCTTTGGAGTTCTCTCATTCAAAGGGAGGCTCTGTTCTGCTTCGCTTAAAGACTCCTACAATGACAGGCTAACAATACATGAGGGAGAAAATAAGAATGATCCATCTTTGAGTGTGAAATTCACACGCACGCATGCAAGCATGTGTATGCACACACAAACACATAATAACACATGCACAAACACATACACACAGAAACACACATATACACACACTCACGGACACCAACACAAATACACACACACACACACACACACACACACAGAAACACACATATACACACACACACACAATCACATGCACACACCAACAGATTCACACACACACACACACACACACACACACAGAAACACACGCACATACACACAAGCACATGCATGCAAGCACATGCACACACAGACACATGCAAACACACAGACACACACACACACACACACACGCACACACAAATACAGATTTGAGATTTATTATTTCTGCTGTAATGTAAACAATTTAATGCAATCCAGTTTATTTGCTCTATAGCTAAAGCAATTCAGTGACTGAAGATGAAGTTTTACTATGTGAAATTTTATCAAAGCCTATAGTATGAATGTAATCTCAGTAATTATCTCCAGCTATGAGAAGAATCCATTTTTATTTCACACTCCTCCACCTCACTGTCAGTTTTTTCATTTGCATATGCCCATATATGGCAATGTAGGGAAGGGAATTGGAAGTGATACAATGAAAAGGTTAGCTATTTGTATTCACATAATGATTTTCTCACTTTTTCAGTGTTGACATTGACTGGGATAATTTTGTAAATACAGAAGAGAAAGTAAGTCTGGAAAACTGAAATATGGGCTTATGGTTTGCTTTTCTACACTGGTATTGTGTGGAAATTTGCATCAAATGTGGGTTGTGTGTATTGGAAAATGTACAGTATGCAAAGTAGAAACCCATGTTTAAAATAATAAAAAAATGTAGAATTACAGTTTTTTACGATTGCTTTGACTCATTTTGCACAACAGAGTTTCAATGTGCAAAACTCTTAACACAGAATGGTATACTGCTCATTTTGGGTTCAAAATGTAATATAGCATGCAAAATAAAAATACCAGTGTCGAATCAGAGAATATTATATGCAAAAGTGTATCACAGCACCAGAACATTAGACATTTCAATGCAATGACGTTAAATCATTGCTGCATTTTCAATATACAACAGTCATCATCAAATAATGCTGCCAAACACCAAATCCTACCGATCAAAAAAGAGTTTGAAAGTGTTCTTTGGTCAAAACGCAAAATGCTATACTCCGAATTTTGGGTTCAAAATGATATATAGCATGCACAATAGATACAACTGAACCAAATTAGATTGTATTTCATGCTAAAGTTTATTATGGTGTCAGAACAGTGGATATGTTCATCGTTGAAGTTTAATTATTGGTGCATTTTTATATACAATGGCCATTATCAAATAATGCGGTCAAACACAAAATACTTGTTAGAAAAAAAGACTATGCAATGATCATTTCCTCATAAGTACTTGAAATTATGTACAGCAAGCATCCCCTGTGATAGACTGCAGCATAGCACTTGTGTTTTTATGAAAGACAAGCAAAATATTAGATTTGATTATATGAAGTTTAATCATTAAAGAAAAATCATACAGTAATGCAGTACTGTAAACTCAACTGTATTGTACAGTAAAAACAAAAACAACAGTAAAAGCAAAAACAGTTACAGTAACAACAAACTTCACTGTAAAGTAAAAAAAAAACAGCTTTTCAGTGCTTAAGCAGCATTTTGCCTCTCCGCTGCACTTGGCCACAGAATTTCGCCGACGTCGCATCTGATGTCTTCGTTGGCAAGACAGCGCTGGTAAAATCATTTAGAGTGCCTTATCCACCCCTGACACTGCTGGGCTGTAATGTTATCACATGCCTCATCCATGCCCTGAAGGAGCGTTGCCTGCTCATATGGACGCCTATCGTATACCTTCGACCTCCAGGCCGAGAAAAACTCCTCGATGGGGTTCAGAAAGGGGGAGTAAGGTGGACACAACTGCTCTTCTGCCTCCTTGGCCACGACCGCGACCCTGTTCACGACCACGACCCTGTCCTTCGTTACCAACCTCAACCTCACCAACCTGCTCCATGCTGTCAGAAACTGCCATTCAGGTTTCTAAGCAGCCTTTCATGTAGTGGTGAAGAAATTATCAATTGTGTTGCAATGCTACTCACCTGGGCAAGGTTGTTGGAAGCACTGAGACATGACTACAAACACCTGTTGAATTGATTTAGTGATATGCATTTGTAGTAATAAGCATTTGAACATTATTGGAATATTTAGGTGGCTGTATTCTGAGAATGGAGCATATGATTTAGAGTTTGGCACTTTGTATGTCAGCATAGGATGTAGTGTCTTAGAATATGAATTTTGAAAGTCAGTTTGGCACTTTGCATTTCGAGTTTTGTACATTGAAATTCTGCTGTGCAAAATGAGTCAAAGCAATCGTAAAAAGCTGTAAAAAAGAAATGTTGGCAGGTTTCAGAATTCTGCCATTCAACGTGGCATTTCTCAATCGATTAAGATTTAATATCAAGGGATTGAATTCTTTCTTAGTTTCTGAGTTTAAGGTCAAAGCAGAAAACCAGCACACCCTGGTCCTCTCCAGGACTCTGCTCGTTGGCCCCTGCTCTGTACTGTAAATAAACCCCACTGCTTCATCTGTCAAAGAGTCTCCGTTATTACTCAGCCTTACCCCCGGACAAGGCCCGGATCCTGACAGCTTAATGATGGTGGAATTACGGCCAGTGACAGCGATCAGCGGGCGAGAGCCTCGCTTCGCCTTCCTCCCATTGGGGGAGAAGAGAAGGGGCTCCGCGTTTCTGACCGACCGGGGAAGGAGAGGCCTCCGTCTGATTGGTGCAGAGAGCGCGGGGGGGGGGGCGGGGTGAGCGGTGACTTAGTTAATGCACTCGTCTTGACTACTGCTTGCATAGACTGCGTTGTTGCTGTTCTTGTTTGTGTTAGTGTTAATCAGTTTAACCTACAGGGTCCAAGTTGAACTATGCGGTTGTTCCCTGCACTTGGACCGGTACTTCTCTCTAGGGTTTTCGTCATACTTGTTCCTGGTTATGGTTATACACTTTGTTGTACGTCGCTCTGGATAAGAGCGTCTGCCAAATGCCTGTAATGTAATGTAATGGGCAGGAATCACGAGAAGAAGAACTCTCCACCTGCTCTGTATGCGAACGGGATGGCACCTGTTCTTCGTCACGGCCCCGTGGCGCGGCCGGTGTGGATTCGCTGTCGTCCGTTTCGCCTCGGAGGGGCGAAGGTGCAAGTAGGAGGATTAAATGTCTTTATCCGGCCGAAAACGGGGAGCCGTCTGGGCCAGGACGTCGACGGGCTGAACTTTGATCGGCTGTCAGATCCGCGGAATGTGAGCGTCCGTCACCGTGGAGACGGATGATTATCTCAGCGTGGAGCCGGAATAAGTCAGGAAGGAAGTGGATCATATTGTTTGTATAGCACTTCAGAGGCGCATGTCACTTGTCACCTGTTTCACTCAGTACGCCGATGTTAAAATAAATACACGACACGTCGGCCCGAGTGCCATGTTTTTAGACTGGAAGGCACTGTCCTTATGGCTTGTTTTATAGGAGACAGATATATCTTTAAAGAGTAATTTCATAGGATGTGGTGTGAATTCTTGCAGTGATCTATTTTCTGTTCAATTTTCCTCAGCGGAGGTTAGTCACACTTAGACTAATCTGAGTAATATGAGTAATATTTAATATCTGAATCATAACATCACATGGGTTACAGAGGACATGTATGAAGAATTTATTTTTTCAGCCACTCAAACAAATACTTCCTTTTTTATGCAAAGTTAAAAGCCTGTAGCTACCATAAAGATCCACTGAAGAAGAATCAAATGATACAGTGTGTGCCAGCAGTTAGAGCCAGCAGACGATTTACAGTAACATTTACAGTAACAATTTACAATAACATTTACAGTAACAATTAGCAATAACATTTTCGGTATCAATTTACAGTAACTTGTGCGCGACGATGCATCCAGTTAAAGGCAGCTTTATCTTGTACAAAGCTAATGGTGAATTTGCCACTGTTTGGACAGTGAAGAGTGAGCAGACCATTTCTGATGTATGAGGAAGCCTCTGTCTCCATGAACCCAGTCACTGTTAGTTCTCTGTACACCAGTGAAGTGGTGCTCCTGCACTAGTGTGGAGACCAGTTACAGCTTATGAAGCTAGGTGGAGCACAGGACACCTTTTAGTCCAAGGTGAGATCATTTCTTAACTTGCCAGAACCTGACTGGATTACAAACCTCAATTATGCGATTGTGCCAGAAATGTATTTATTTTGTGGCCGATACATACTCTAAGAGGTGTAAGTCCACTGCTGGTTTGAACCGTAGCCCCAGTCGTCTACACCACATAGCTAGTAATGACTAGCCAGCTGATCAGCGGATCGAGGTCTTCGGAACGAGTCGCTCTTGTATCTTCTGTAATATCTCTGAACACTCTTGGTTGTGCTACCATTCAAGGATGTGTACACTGCAATATGCTATACTCGCCTTGTGTTTATTAACAATTACAGCTTGCAACAAAAAAAAAGACTGAGCAGTTATCGGTTTTCATTGTGACCACAGGCTGCATCGTACTAATAAGTCTATCGAGATATGGAAAAGCAGAGATGCTCAATTAATTTCCAACGTGATTTCAGTACAGTCATACTGATTTGGTTCTGCGGTGGTTATTGCCAAGAACTGTAATCTGTGACAGTCATTTTCAGTTACACGCTTCCGAGTAGCTCTTTTTGCCAAAGCTCTTCACTTTCTTACTAGGATGCAGAAAAAGACTGCTTGTCGCAGTTGCAGTTTTGTGTCCTTTGTCCTGTGTGTCCTGGTGATTGATCGTTGCATTAAGGTTTTCCCTGATCTGTTACTTGCAGTACCGTGACGGAGACAGTTTGGCAGCCATAACTCACTCTGAAGAAAGTGAATCACGTTTAAACTTCTTAAACTGGGGTTTACGACAGCAATGCCCAGCCGCTTCCTGACTGCATTAAAATATAGGTTGCAATCGCTCTTAAGATGTAGGACATATCTTTTTGTTATGGTTTTACAGAGCACAATCACAGAGGAAATGTATCCTGTCTATTGATTTTTTTATGGTATTATTCATTTTTTGATCAGCAATAGCACCAAACCCCTCTGAAATACTGCAGAGAACCTATCTGCACAGGAGCCCCGTAAATGAAGGTTTATGGGAAATGGTGTTTTTTTTTCCACAACAGGGGAAGGCAGTTGAAACGAGGTATCTGTAAATCTGAAAGTTTGGAGCTGCACTAGGGTATGATGTCCCACAGCACACCTACCCTGTTGCAAAGAATATCAGTTTGAACCACCACATCTTCAAAGGTTAGTTTTTGAGAGGACCCGTTTAAAATGTAATGATACTGAAATTAATATTTTATATTGAGCGCTGTGCTGCTGCTAGTCATGCATGCACGGACCGTGCCCTGCAGACCTGACCCAGCTGACCCGAGGATGACCTCATGGCTTAGTCATCAACTGGCCAATGGCAGGTCTGTTCCTAGGCAACCTTGGTAAGAAGGTCCAATGTCAGGCATCAGCAACACAAATAAATAAACCAAGGAAAAAAATCTGACATTTATGCCGGAAAACCAGGTGAAAGATCGTTCTGATGACTACATCCACACCATCGAAAATGAAACCGGGCATTTCATGTTTGCAAATTTTACTGTGTGCAAGGGAGACTAATGTTGACTTCGCACAAACCTTCAATGGCACAAGAAAAAATAAACAAAATAAATGAATAAATAAATCCAAGTTAGCCCTTTTTATGGTTTGCCCGTTCAACTACAAAAAGATAGCAGCCTATTTAAACAATAAGTCTATAGTAATGTAATTAATTCCAACTATTCCAATGACATCAAAATTGTATAAAATTTGGATTTGATTTCAGGCTTACAAGTAGAGACCTGAATCACCTCATTTCATTCATTGCTGATATATTTATGCATACAGTTTTGTTGATAAAATCCATTGCACATACATGCCATTAAATGTCAACGACGGTCTCTTGTACAGATGTTCAGCCTCAAACGGACAAGACAAACAAGCTTTTGCTGAACAAATCGAGTCACGAATCGGGGAAATCCACTCCAAAAACGGTGTTTGTAGTTACGCAGTGTGCAGGAGTAGCTTCTCTGTTTCCGGCCTGTTGCGCTGCGTGAAAATGAGCCGGACCTGCGTTTCCTCCCGTCTAGTCACCACGAGCGGTGTTACGCTTCGGAGCGTTCCCCTCCACAGCGAAGCTCTGCGAGAGCCTCTCACTTTTCCCAGCTGTCTGATTGAAGTGGCAGAATCCACGAGGATTCCTCCTTCGTCACCCTCCATACCTAATGCCAGCTGAGTGGAAGTACAGTGCTAACCCAGCACATAGTCATGAATATCTGTTGCCTATTTGTGACACAGCCACACATATTGCTCATTCAACCTAGCATAACAGGCAATTATAACAAATTAAAATCATAAGAAGGGGCACTCTAAACAATTAAGCAGATTATAGATGAAACTTGTTTTTGTTTCAGATACGCACTGATTTGTTATCCATCCTCTCATCACACCGAGTGTTTTGCACACACCGCTATGGTACCTTAGTACCGAGGATGCTGCACCGAGATGTGTATCCTAGCAACAGACTCAGTCCATTGACTCTATTGTGTGTGATCTCTATCTAAACTCTGATGAGCTTTAATGTAGTGTATTGTTCGTGCATACTGTGGTCTTACTATTTTGCATTTTCCAACTGCATTGAACACCTTAAAATTGGCTTCAGTTAGAAATCAATACATATTTACCAGGCTCTGTAAATATTAAAATGGACAGTAATGATCCACAATTAATCTTTAATAAGTGTTTCTTTTTTAACATTTTTTCTCATTGGAACATTTACGCAAAACTGACTGCAGTGCAGCAAAATTATGTACAAAGACTGGTATAAGTAATAATTTTTATTTTTTTAATTGGTGTGTACTATAACTGCAATATACTTTTCTTCAACTTATTTGTAATTCCCCAATAAAAAGCTTGTGACTCATACAGTTTTCCCCAATTACAGTCAAGTCATAATTAAAACAAAAATTATGTCAATATTTATTTCTTACTGTTATGTGTGCTCTCTATGGCAATACACAGATGCTTTATAGCTCTGTGCTGCAAAGGTTTAGTGATATTTTAATGATAACCAAGGGCAGAATGCCTCTATGGTATTATGAACCAGAAATCTCAGGATCTTTTAAATAATTAATTTTGTATTAAATCTATTTATTTAATAAAGATGTTTCTCTCAAGTTCCATTTGGATATGATGCTGTCCTGCTAGTTGAGCTAGTGACATGCTAGTGAAGTATCATAGGACCTGCAGCTCACTATTGCTGATGAAATTCTGTATGTCCTAAAATGTCCCAAAAAAAAGTGTATTTGTACATACATGTGCATGTACAAATAAACAATTACCAACAGCAGGGCTTTAGGGTGGAGGTAGAGACGGCAGCAAGCTCAGTCATCCTTAGTGCTCATCACTTCATCTGGCATTAGCTTTGCAAGCTAGCTGTTTGGCTAAATGCCCATTTCCTGTAGCAGTTTGCTAGCACAGCAAATGCACTGGGTCGTCTTGTTTTCTTCTACCTTGTTTCTCCTGGCCATTTTAGATCAGTTTATTTACATACACACACACATGCATGCACACACACACACACACACACATACACACCAACACAAACACCCACGCATGCATGCACAAACATGTCCTGCCCCTTATGGAATGACACTATGCAAAGAGACAGAGAAAGAGTGCAACAAAAGAAAGAAAGTCTGAAGCACGAGTCCGAACTACAGAGGAAGAGAAAGTGTGTGTGTGTGTTTTGAGACACATTTCCCATTTGCAGTAATTGATATACTTCACACAATGTCTGCTTTTTGAGGGGAAAAAACACCTTTAAACTAAACATAGCTGCTACTTTAAAGAGGGTATTAGTCATGCATTTTTCCATTCAATTTGTTGAGGAAAAGTACATACTTCCCTAATGGAAATTTCTCTGCCATCAAATGAAATGGGTCAAATCTGAAATTGATTAGTACTATTCATACTGAATGTTGATGGATAATTTGCTTATATGTAGTCATAATTTTTCTTTTTTGACTTAAATTGACTGAATAGTCATGAGAGCTTGATTTTTATCGGCTCATATGAAAGTGTTTTACTGTGGAGGTCATGTGTACATTTAAATTTTCTGGTCTGTCCTGCTTCTTTGTCTACTTACTATATCAGCATGATGTTTCCAATGGAAACAGTAATGTTCTAGGAATTATCTAAAAACAATTCAGAATTCAACTTCAATCAAGGATTACAAATTTTAAGTATTACAGTCATAATCTTCCAACACATCTGGCTCAACATTGAAAAAATTTATTTTTGAATTTCTGTTAAATATGGTCGAGGGAGGGTGCTCGATTGATGCACTTAGTTACTAGAACAGAAAGACTGAAAAGAGCTCAATGAACTTGAAATATGCCCTAAATGAGCCTCTAGAAGGCCTCTTTATAACCAGCCTGTTGAAGGCAATGGGAAATGCATACACTGATCGCTGATCCGTGGATGTGCATGTGTGTGAGGCAGCTGCTGTCCAAGGTCCTGCAGGCCTCGCTGGCTGTAGGAGGGAACAGGCACTGCTGCTGTCCAAGGTCCTGTAGTAGGCCTCGCTGGTTGTGGAGGGAACAGGAACAGCTGCTGTCCAAGGTCCTGTAGTAGGCCTCGCTGGTTGTGGAGGGAACAGGAACAGCTGCTGTCCAAGGTCCTGTAGGCCTCCCTAGTTGTGGAGGGAACAGGAACAGCTGCTGTCCAAGCTGCTGTAGGCCTCCCTGGCTGTGGGAGGGAACAGGCACAGCTGCTGTCCAAGGTCCTGTAGTAGGCCTCGCTGGCTGTAGGAGGGAACAGGCACTGCTGCTGTCCAAGGTCCTGTAGTAGGCCTCACTTCTTTGACGAGAAGATTGCAGTCATCCGCAACTCCTTCTGCACTCCACCTCACCCTATGCTCCCCTCCCCTTGTCTCTCCACTCCTCTGCTTACGGTCACTGGCTCCCAACTCCCCACCCCTCAACCTGTACTCTCCCCCTCCCTCACCATTTCCCCTTGTTTCTCCGACTTCTCTCCCCTCACCGATTCTGAGGTTTCACAACTCCTACTTTCCCATCGCCCCACAACCTGTGCCCTTGACCCCATTCCCTCACCACTCCTCCAGGCAATCTCACCCGAGATTCTCCCATTCATCACCTCCCTGGTTAACTCCTCCCTGACATCCGGCTGCTTCCCGTCAACCTTCAAGAAGGCCCTCATCTCCCCCCTCCTGAAAAAGACCACACTAGACCCCTCCATCATTGAGAACTACAGACCGGTATCTCTCCTTCCATTTCTGTCAAAAACCATTGAACGTGCTGCATCAAATCAACTCTCTGTGTTTCTTTCACAGAATGAGCTCCTCGATCCCCATCAGTCTGGATTCAGACCAGGCCACTCGACAGAGACCGCACTCCTCTCTGTCAACGAAGCTCTCCACGCAGCCCGAGCAGCCTCCCTCTCCTCCGTCTTATTACTTCTGGACCTATCGGCAGCCTTCGACACAGTCGACCACCCCACCCTCCTGTCCTCCCTATCTGCAATGGGGATCTGTGGCACAGTCCTCAATTGGATTGAGTCTTACCTCTCAGATCGCTCCTTCCAGGTAGCCTGGGCTGGTAAAGTATCTGCGCCACACCCCTCATCACCGGAGTCCCACAGGGCTCGGTCCTTGGTCCTCTCCTCTTCTCTCTCTACACCCAGTCCCTTGGCCCTGTCATCACAGCTCATGGTATGTCTTACCATTGCTATGCTGATGACACACAACTGTTTCTCTCCTTCCCACCCTCTGACACACAGGTCTCAGCCCGCATCACTGCCTGCCTGAGTGATATTCAGAGCTGGATGGTCCGCCACCATCTCAAGCTCAATCCAGGTAAGACAGAGCTCATTTATATTCCGGCTCTTAACTCCCCTCTCTCTGATCTCTCCATCTCCCTAGGTAATACCATCCTCACACCATCACCCTCAACTAGAAACCTTGGCGTGGTGATGGACAACAGACTGTCCCTCACCGAGCACATTTCAGCAGTGACACGTTCATGCAGGTTCTTCCTGTATAACATCCGGAGGATCCGCCCCTTCCTCACAACTTACTCGACCCAACTCCTCGTCCAGGCAGTGGTCCTGTCCCGCCTGGACTACTGTAACTCCCTGCTTGCTGGCCTCCCAGCATCATCTATCAGACCCCTGCAACTCATCCAGAACGCAGCAGCGCGTCTGGTCTTCAACCTCCCCAGACATTCCCACGTTACCCCCCTGCTCACCACCCTCCACTGGCTCCCGTGATGGCTCGCATCAAATTTAAAACATTAGTGCTTGCCTTCAAAGCAGCCAGGGGGTCAGCCCCTCCCTATCTACGTCAACTCATCAGACCCTACACCCCAGCTAGACCTCTCCGTTCTGCTGCCACATGTCGCCTGGTCCCTGCCCCGGCTCGCACCAGCACCCGGTCACGCCTCCTGTCTGTTCTAGCCCCACGGTGGTGGAATGACCTTCCTGTGCAAGTCAGAACAGCAGAGACCCTGGCCGTCTTCAAACGTAGACTGAAGACTCACCTCTTCAAGCTACATCTCACCTCATCACCCCCCACTACCCTCTAACATTTTTTTTTTTTTTCTAAAAAAAAAAAAAAAAAAAAAAAAAAAAATAGGGTGTACAATTCACACTTTTTTGCAAAGTTATACCTATTGTAGCTCTCTTGCAGGAATGTTGTAAAGCGCTTGTCTCTGAGTTTTGTAATGCACTTGTTGTAAGTCGCTCTGGATAAGAGCGTCTGCTAAGAACCTATAATGTAATGTAATGTAATGGTTGTGGAGGGAACAGGAACAGCTGCTGTCCAAGGTCCTGTAGGCCTCCCTGGTTGGGGAGGGAACAGTAGCAGCTGCTGTCCAAGGTCCTGTAGGCCTCGGTGGTTGTGGAGGGAACAGGAACAGCTGCTGTCCAAGCTGCTGTAGGCCTCCCTGGCTGTGGGAGGGAACAGGCACAGCTGCTAGCAGCAGCCAATAAGGAGGGGCAACCTTCTCTGCTCCTTCTCCAGTGTCACACGTATAAACATTACATTTTAAAGTGCCCTATGTGCATTATATATTATTTTCTGCTATTATCTATTTATTGAAGCCAGGGGTATTGTAAGTACACTTTATGGTGTACGGGAAACATTTTGCAGTGATCTGAATCTCAGGGTAGTTTCTTTATGGACCCAGGGATAAACGTAAATAATTAAAATGAACAAAGTCCAGATAACTTGTATTAATAATGCAAACGTTAAGTGCTAATAAATATCCCATAAGCCGTTAGCATAATGACTTACTCTTCAAATGTGCAGCAAACATGCTTAGTGTACATACTTTGTCTCCCTGGAACATTTCTAGGATGACTCCAAACTTCCCATATCCAAAAAACAGTCTTTATGTAAGTTCTAAGTAAGTTTGGGATAGGTTGGGAATGCTAGAGACTTACACTGCATTGCTGTGCTCTGGAGGTTAAACTGAAGAATGGTAATTGCCCTACTGGATTTAACACTAAATGAGACATTGTATTTGTAGTGTCCTGTTAAATTGTCATCTTTTCTGTCCAAATCTTTTCGGTAATTGGTTCTGCTATCACTTTCTGTTGTAATTGTACTCCTGGTTTGGAAACTTTCTTCCATCAGTTTAACAAAATATTTCATCAATTTCTTGAATAACAACTGCAAGGTGACTTCCTTTGGTAATGAAGGAGTTTGTTTCTAATTCAGTTCTGTTTTTTTATTCTAAATCTGAACATTTCTAGTTGCTGGGTGGCTCATGCTGTTAACATGCTGTTTAACATGCTGTTCCATTGTGTGGATGAGGCCCGCAGAGAGGTCTACTGCAGTTCAAGATAAAAAAAGATATATATATATATATAATTAAAAAAGATATATATATAATTTATTTTTTCATACAGATTGCTTCTGATCCCTTCCTGAGTGTCATGATTTCATAGTGGATAGTTAGCTTAAAATGTACCATTGTCCATTGTATTCACATAAATACATTATATAATTAAATAATCTCTCTCTGTATGTGTCATAGGCCTTTTTTAATTAAGAGTGAAAATACGAAATGCAGGTACAGTGTGGGGATCAGTAATTAACTTTTTAATTATTATGAATATAACTTTTATCCCTTGATAAAAGCATTTTATAAATCAATTCGAGCTACTTCTCAGGAAAGCCTTCTTTATTTGATGGACTAGATTATGGCTTAATTTATTAGATTTTCTTCTGTCCTCATTTCACAGTATTTAAAACTTGATTTTTTAATATAGCCAGTTCATTATTAGTAAAAATGACTTACGTAATGAATCAATATAATTATTTCATTGCGATTTAGTAATTAAGCAGCTTTTAACCAAGGATTTTGGGTTTGATATCACAGTTACTCATTGTACTCTGGAGTACATTCAGTACATGAGACCTGAATGGCTTCCTAAAATATCCATCTCATTTTACTTTTAATAAAATTGCTGATATGTTCATCAAAGATTAAATATGAGTAACTGTGTAGTGTAATAGCGTTAATACTGTAATTGATGTCATGTGCCCTACTTTGAAGAATATCCAAACATTTCTTTAGACCTGTTGCAGAAGGCTGAATATATCAAATGTTTGTCAAAAATTTTGTAGAAAAGAGGACATCGGTGAACTTTCATGCTAGGTTACTACATCTGGGGCCTCATTTATAAAAAGTATTTTAGATCAACTTTGTGGCGCGTACGTAGAATATCACGTCAAAGTAGTAATTTATAAAATTTCAACATGACTCGATGTAGCCTAAAACAACATACATTACTTACTCTGTTTAGTTTGTTTAACTTCTTTCATCATCCAATTTTATCAAAATCTTCAGAACAAAAAGGAAACATAGCCTGCCATGGGAACATTGTTTTGCCTAAATTGTTAGCTGACCAGATCTGTTGAACGAAGTGAAAAAAGAAACTGGCTCACGAGGGTAGCTGACCAGTAACTTTAGGTGTCAATAGAGCTGAAAGTATCACGGAGGTTATTGACAAGGAAAACCAGACGATCCACTTGCTCTGGATCCAGGGCAGAACGATTTTTGTTGACAGAGGAAGTAACGTTAGCACAGGAAATGATCTTTGTGTGCATGAACATGATTCACCGCATGCAAATAAGCCTGTATATTCATGTTAATTACAAAACGCGGGATCCAAAACTAATATTCGAATGCTCAAATTTAGGTTCGACCTTAAAAAAAAAAGATTTGCGAATAGTTTTCTAACTTTGAATATTTTTTGACAGCCCTACTGCAGGCAGGTGGAAATTAAATCAAACAAACAGTGGGGGATGTAATAAGGAGACAGAGGTGTGTGTACACAACAAATGCCTAATGAAATCTGCGTTGTGAAAAAATGCAATTTAAAAAGATTTAATTTGTGATAAAAACACTGGCAGGTTGAACATGGCAATACATACAGCCATCCATCAAAGAATCCTGAAGTCTGTTAAAATTACGTGAATCACATATGCGGGGGTACTACCACAGTGAGAAACACGATGATAAACAAATGTATAATGACAGGAACATTCACATTTATTCAGCACTATGTATACTAATCGCCCAGTACACAGCAAAATGTACAGTGTTTTAAAATTCCCAATGCTTGGTCAAATCTGAAAGTAGATTTTTCTTTCACAGAGCAAATTGGATCCCTATTAGAACATGAACATGTTCTTGTGTCAGTGGTACTGTAATCTGATACAGCTTTGAGTCAGTGGTTTAATTGCAATGTGACAGTGACTCCTCTGGAAAAGCTTATAGGAAAAAGGTTTAATGGTGTCTGTTGTGGTGACTGAATGATTGAAATGCCATCATTAAGCAGGTTGCTATATTATTTGAAAGTTATTTCTCTTTCTGCAGTGCAAAGGCTTTTTCATAATTACTTTATGCTGGCTAAATGTGCATACTGTGTTTTGTGTAGAATGGTGGTAACAAATGCTGTTCCTGGAGATCTACTTTCCTGTAGGTTTTCATTTCAACTCTAATTTGGCACACCTCACTCTACTAATTAGCAGCTGCACAACGTCTCTAGCTGCTGAATGGGGTGTGCTTTGTTTGTGTTTAACTGAAAACCTGCCGGGCGGTAGATCTCTCTCTTATATTTATTAGTCCTTAGGCAGTTTGTGACTTGAACCATTGTTATATCTTTGCTGTATCTATTAGGTATTAGATATGTGTCTAATATAAGCCTGCTTTTCTTATATCCTTTTCTTTACAGCACAGCCACATCATAGAACACTACACAGCTATAAAGCCAGTCAGTGTGTTTCCTCACCAACATGGTACAACAGTCTAGAGAAAGGTCATAGCACAACTTTGGTCCCTCAGACCATAAATCTAGTGTAAATGCATTAGGAGATTGTGTCTCCCTCTCGATTTTTAAACAGTGTCACTTGGACTTTAAACACTTTTTGGTGGCATGGTGATAAATAGTACATGAATAAGAACATTTAACCTTAAAAGCATACTACTCAGGATTGATATTTTTTTAACTTAAAAATATCATAGACCATAGATCATAGATCACCATGCTAAGGCATACCTATGATGCACTGGTAATCTCTTTCTTTTCATACTTTCGCCAAATTTGTGCACGTTTACCAGTATTTATCATGCTAAAATTTGTTCTGGATGTTTCTGGGCGTGTTGCTCTTTTCTGTGTGGGGAATGGTGGGTGTGGCTACAGAGCCGATATTTGTTGGTAGCTATCTAGCCGGTGCAATGGCCCAGATACAGTGAAGCAAAAAGACAAGCCAACAGGACTTGTTCAAGAACTAGAGATAACCTTAAAATTGCTTTTGCTCAGTGACGTCAGCTGAAGTTCGCAGAGGGGATGAAAAGCAACGTGAAGTTGGCTTGTTTTTTGTTGGACCTGTAAGTAAGTGTTACCTCTTGCTATCCACCTAGGGTTGCTAGAAATCCAGTTTTTGACCAAGATGTCTGGTTTTAAAATGATTTGTACATATCCGGTTCATGGTCCCAACCGGTCAATGCAATGTACTGTCTGAGTAATTGATGGGAGAAATTTACCGGTAGTTTCAAATGAATTTGCATGTCTGTTACTCGCTCGGGTACTCGGGGGTGAGGTTGAAGATGGAGGAGGAGACTTCTTTGATTGTAAACAGGATTACAGCAAGGCTCAAAAATCATGCATAGTATGCCTTTAAATCTGTTCAATAGCAATTTTTTAAACACAGTGTTTTTCGGCAGCTGAGCTATCCCAGGTGGATGATAAACTTAATCAGCTCTTGAGATTCTTTCAGAGGTACACATTCTGCGCTTTACCAAGGAAAACACTTTTCTGTATGAACTCCGTGTCACCCCAGTGGAGATTAATGCATAGGAATAATGTGATATGCATTTTATCATACTGAATGTGCGATATCTATCTGTAATGGAACCTATGGAGCTCAACACTAGAAAGGTGCTCAGCTCAAAAAGATGTTGAAATTTGTGTTTCTTTGGGCACAAACAGCAAACTGAAATTTCACGGCTTTCCGGTACTGTCTGCAGGCTTCATGATAACTGGGGAGAGGCTCATTTTAGGGTCCTTGAGGGATGATGGTACTTGGTCTAATGACACAATTAGCAGCTTTTACGCTCAAGTAAAGATGACGTGTGGCTGCACAGGAACAATATAATTGAGGACAGCCATCCTTTACAGATTTTAAAAAGGTTACACTGGAATAAGACTTATGCACAGAAACAGTCCACCACATGCAGTATAATAATAATAATAATAATTGTAATAATAATAATTCAGTGTTTGTGCCAATTTGTTTGTTTCACACAAGTGTGTTCACTGTTATGAAGTCTTCTGGATGAAAATGTAGCCTACTTCATTTGGATAACTTGAAAATGGGCCATATTTTGTAATGGTAGCATTTTCCAGGGATTCCAGTTATTCCTTTTATTTCTGGACACCTTTCTGTGTAGGAAAGGGTTAAACCCAATGGTAGCATGCAGCATAGTGCTTCTTCAGTCAATTAGGAAGCACTTGCTATGTAATTGGGTTTGTTATTAGCTGAACTGTCAGTAAATTAAAAATTATTCTTGGGGAACCACTTGGAAAAAGGATTCTCTCCACTTACCCTTAAAGCAGCTGGACTCATCTGAAGGTGACATTTCACAGCAACAGAGTAGCAGTGTCTTAGTGAGGACATCTGATATCATCCAACCAATACACACACATACAAATGCAGGCACGCACACACACACACACTCACACACACTCACACACACACAAACACACGCACACACACACACACACACACACACACACACACAGGCACACACACAGGCACGCACACACACACATGCACACACACACGCCCAAACACACACATACACACCCACACCCACACACACACAAACACACACACACACAGGCACGCACATGCCCACACACACACACAGGCTCACATACACACAGGCACATGCACACGCACACAGGCACACAGAGTTTCAAGGACAGTACTGCAAATGGGCGCAGCATGTGCAATACTCAATGGATTCACTTTTTTGCAGGTAAGGAAAATATGAGTCAGTGATCCATTGGGTATACAGTGTGAGTCAGTGATCCATTGGGTATACAGTCCGAGTCAGTAAGCCATTGGATATACGGTACAGCAAACTTAAAAGAGCTGTGTCATTACATGTAATTGAGTTATATGACTAATAGACTGTTCCTGTTTGCAACTGTGCTTACCATAACCTCTCAAGGGAATTAGCTGGGTGTAAAGCATCACTTAATTTATCTACAAACATTTTGCTGAATTGGTCAAATCCTCACTGACAAGCATTCCCTGGGCATAAAGATACAGGAAACCGCTCACCAGCTGCCTTGAGACAGTATGGGTGTGGAGATGAATTTGTCTTTTCATGATAGTGCTGTACTAGATCATTTCTGAGTTTTTTATTTTTCTTTGTTTTAGCTGACAAACTAGTAATGGGGATTTCTGGCCATTTTAGTGCTTGAAGGGGGAAAATAAAGAGTTGTGCGAATTGCTATAAAAAAAAGAAAACAGAAGTTTTGCGGTTGTACTGTATTAAACATTCTGGACATTTCCGAAGACATCTGAAACCAAAATGTACCGTACACAGCCTGTTGCGGAAAGTCAAGTGCAGTTATTTAAGAGTCTTTATTTTCATTTGTTTAGGTCCTGTGTGGGCTTTGAAAATAGATTGTGCTGCATGTAATGTTGCCATGTTATGTTGAGCACTTCAGAAAATAGAACGTTTCATGTGCGGTAGTCTATGTATATTTTTTTGTAGGAATTAAGACTGATGGGCTTTTGGCTGTGAGTAAAACTTCATTGAATGTCATCTTCACTTAAAGGTAGCTAGCAAAATATGGACATGCTTGTGCAGTGTCAGGAAATAGGGTTTTTGATCTGTGCCAGTAGGCAGTGGGGTACTGTGGTAACCACCGGAAAACAATTTTGTAAGACGCTCAATCCACTCAGGATTAGATTCTCTAATGTTTATTACAAATCCATAATGTCCACACTCATTAAAAAAGTTCTGTTGTGTTTAAAAAATAATACCTGCTTCCCTTGAATGCTGATTGCTGCATCCGCACTGTAACTGACTGTTGCTGTTACATTGCTTGGAGAACTCATACGTCAGTTGGAGATTTATACTGTGCTAAAAGAAATCTTCTATTATATCCAAATTCTTTACATGGGGTACCATAGGGTAACTAAAAATAATCAAGACGAGCAGTAACCTATGTACCAGTTACCAATGACAAATGACCACGTGTGTTTCTGATAACCTGAAATGCTTTGTAGAACCACAGTTAGGGCGGTGAATTTGTAATTCAAAAACTGCAGGGTCGGTTCCCAGGAGTGACCGTGCTGTTGTACCTTTTAGTGCCTTAACCTGCACTGTTTCAGTAAATATCCAACTGTATAAATAAGCAGTCACTGAGGAAAACATGCCTGAATATGATATTATGTAATGGACCCAGACCATTTCCTCTGGTGAACCTTGCTGAATGGTGGATCAATATGGCTTTGATAAGGTCAGTGCGTGTTATGTTTCCATCTGAAAGACTGAAGATGAGTCGATGAGAATTCTGCTTCGCCAGTGAGAGGGTAGCTTTTGATCACATTTGAGATACAGAGAAACATGGTGGGGATGGGGGGGGCGGGCTGGGGTGGGACTGAATTTAACCACAGGAACGTAAACATCATTGTGAAATTCTCAACATCATAATCCATGACCCCTGACCTACACTTCAACTGACCAAAAATGAGTCACACTTTTTTTCCCAGATTTTTCCTTTATCTGATACTGATGTGGTCTGAACACCAGTGTTAAAGATGTTCTGTGTGTTGGGCCTGGCATGGGGTGAGCTCAGCGTTCTGCCTTCAGCCAAACATTCAGCCTGTTTAGCACAGTAAATAGACCACATGTGACAGACTGACAGTTTAGCACATTTCATACTGCTTAAGAACCTGTTACGTCAGCAAATGCCTCAAATGAGCCAGTCTGAATATGATTATGGAATAAAATGAATCATAACGAGTATGATTGCTCCGTAAGTTGGAGATCATGAGTGCTATTGCAACAGACGGTTGGATGAGACATCCAGTCGTGTATAGCCTCGCATGGATCAAATGTATGCAAGTCTGAGGGCTTTCCCTATACTGACTGCTGGTGTCATTTCATGTTTAGCATCTTGCATTTTCTACAGGCAATCTCTTTATACTGCTGGATATTTACTGCAGCAATTCAGGGTCACCCGAGTACAAGGGCTGTGCTCTGCCTGTGAATCAAACTAACAAGCCCTGGGTTACAATCAGACTTCCCTTAGTAACAGCCTTCAGGAGTTTCCTTTTCTGGGATCACACACCTCGGGTAAATTGCAGTTCCATGCAACTCAAGTTCAGTTAACGCATTGAGAGACATATTTACCAAAGGATTAAGGCTGCTTTTCTGATGCAAAAGCTGTTGCTACAAGGTCGTAACATCTACGTTGTACTTACTGAATCGTCGCAATGGGTCAAAACATAGCTGTGAGGATTTATTTTGTGGAGATTACATCACTCTGCAACTTTCCTTTTGTTGCATAGTTAAGCGTGTTCATTCATACATATACCTGGATTGAAGGTATGTGGAGATTATGTAAATTAGGCCAGTTAAGTATTCTGTCTAATTTGCTAAATCATGCATTTGTTGCAACTCCCCGCTTTGCGTGAAAGCAGGTGGTAATTTACCCTGAGCTGTGTGTGAGCCTATAGCAAAGTAAGCCTAAGAAACGCGTTTGAAATCAATAGCGCTAGCAACTAGAAGAAATAATATGCAAATTGCTTTGCAGTTGTGAATTATTATAATAATTACATGACTATGAAAACTTATGAGTGAGCTATTCACACTCAAGGCACCACGGCTGTTTTAGCACTGTCGGAAGACCTCGCGGGGGAGCAATACATTGTGAGCGAGTTTTTAGGGACCGGACAGATTTCCTTGCAAATGAGGACGAGTGCTTTATGAGTCGATACTGTTTACCCAGAGCCATCCTGCCTCAGCTTTCCGAGCAGCATATTTAGTTTAACTGGGACAGTACTGCTGATGGGACCGAATAATGGCTGTGCTCTTACCTGGACATTCATCAACAGCACTTCAATTTAGCATTCATGGAGTTATTCTTTTTTACTCACTGCCATTTTGTTTTACTCCTGTCTCTATGTTTCCTAATGCTTTACTATTTATCAGCATTTTACTGCCATTTCCAAGCGATTTGAATGGCGGAATAAGATGCACTTAGCCACCGTATTAAGATAATTGAGGCTGTTCACTGGGTAGAGTCGTAAAGCTCGTTCACTGGCACACACTTTTAGGGGTATTAGTGAAATGAAACGTGCGTACTGAATGATAGTTAATCTCCATGTCTACATCTCCATGTAGCATAGTTTCAGAAGAAGCAATGTGCCTCCTTGTTTTTGTTGACCAGTAATAGAAACCCCCTTTCCAGGCACATGATAATGCTAATGTATGTTACACAATTATATATTGAATCTAAAAAAGCCCAAATTAACAGACAAAAGTGCATATATTAATACGACCATAAGCAAAAACATGATGTGTAGTAGTAACACTACTATACTGCTACTCTATAGCTGCTCATAATATTTTGGACCTTCCATTCTGGGCATTATTATCATTATTTTTGGGCATTATTTATCATTATTTATCATTTAAGTGAAGGGAAAACTTTCAATGAGTGTGTAACTATTATGGTAATTGATAGCACAGATCCATAAAAGCTAACATTGATTCACTGCCCTCATGCTGTTGACATTCAGTGTTCAGCTTATTGTGAACTAACAGCTCTGTTTTCACAGCCTGACCCATTACTGATATTGATTTATGTAATAAAATTAGAGACAATTTACACTTTTTTCCCATTTTTTCCTTCGTACTTGAAACCTTTTACTGAGTAAAAACTGATTTGGTTCAAACACACACACACCCACCCACACCCACACACACACACACACACACACACACACATGCACATTCTTTTAAAATAATGATAGAGCTTTCTTCAATGCAATTATCACCCAGTATACAGAGAATATGGGTAATGAAGGAGACATTAGTTTATGATTAACATTATTAATTATTATTGAACATATCGAAACCATCAAAATGCAAGATGTATGTTCTGTATTCATAATCAGCCACGGCAAGCTGCTATGATTAAATGAAAAATAAAAAAAACTGAATTAATGGCTCCATTTATTATTCAATATAGGAAGCTGAGCTGGGGGGACACTGTACTGCTCTGCCAGCGAGAGATTCACCTGATATGCACACAGCCAATAGCTTTCTGACTGCAAATTAAACAGAAATAAACCGCTTTTTACAATGGCTACCATAAAGCCATTCAGTCTTCATGCTTAAAGCTTTGTCTTCAGTTTCCACATAGTAAATCAAATCACACCTCCAGTTTGTTGCATGAATGCTTGCTTTGTTTTTGCTGCAGCTTCTGGCTTTCAAACTGAATGCACACATTGGATCAGGGTTAATTATGTAACCTTGACAGTTTAAACTATGGGACCCAGTGTGGACCGAGGGAGAACACAGTGTACTTTATCACAATAAAATCTACTCTTTCAAAGTTGATTCAACACATTGAATATTTTAAGCCTGGGGTAAAAAAAAAGCTTGCACTTCTTAACTCATTCACCTATTAATTTTAGGTAATAATAGTCCTTTTCTGGTGATTCACGGTCCTGGTTTCGCAAACAGACGATTTGGTGTCCGCGTACAATGGAACGCTTTCCGGAGTTAATTACTGGGTGAACTTAATTAGGCGAGGGAGTTAATTAGCTAGTGGAGTGAGTTACAAAAGGGTTTTCGTGCTCTCTGGAGATGTGCCAGACACAGGTAATGCTTTACAGAGGTCTGTGTGACATCAGGGAGGGAAGGTCTAACTAGGCCCACTGTTCATGTTTAAGCACTCCATTATGCAAATTTCATGGACTTCCTTTCCATTTCAAGTACAACATTTCAAAGTAAAAGCTTTTAAGGTGTTAATATTTATGACATAATGATATTAGATCATAAAGATCATGGTAAAAATAGTGACAAAAGTGAAATAGTGTACTAGAAGGACCTGGAGCCGACATGGTTTTAAGTAATGCGTGTATTTGGGAATGCAAAATAAATGAGTAAATATATTCGCCTTTTTTGGTAAAGGCACACAAAGACAGAAACACGACCAGTGCTGGTGGGTTAAAATGGTGGGGGACAATGATTGCGTAATGGCTAATGGAGGCCGGTCTGTATTTTGAAAAGGTACACATCCTTTGCTGAAATGGATACTCACCATCTTGACTGAGTATTCTTGAGTGAGTAATCACTATGTTTGTTTTTGTTTTTGTTTTTGCATTGATGAAACTTGGCCAATGCATAATAAGCATGTGTAGATTGCCGAGATGCATTTCTGAAAACATAAAAGTCACATCTGTCTCTTGTCATGTTTAATTAACAATGTCCTACATTTGCTTTAATTTACAATTCAGATTTGCTTTGTTGCTCTGAGACAATTATTTTGCTAGACCTTTATTCCTTGGAAAGGACATGGCATTCCGGTTTTAAACAAAGCCTTTCGGCATGTTTTATTATTTTAATTTAAATATTTAAATATATATATGCAAACCTACAGTTGTGAATATCTGCATTAGAAATGAGAACGAGCAATAACTAGAAAAGGTCACATGGTGTGTTATGTCACCACTGGTGCAACAAGTGACATCACCATGACATACCACGTGACCGTGGGCCTATTTTCAGGCACCGACGTTAGGATCTGGGAACGCCAAAGCAGTACTTTTGAAGGTGTAATGATCTTTAAGTTGTTCTGTAGCTCTTACAAAGGACCATTCAGAGGAAGCATATCTCTTAACGACCCACTGTCTGACTTGAGTAAAAAAAAAAAGGTGACTGTCATAACTGCTTTAGAAATTGATGATGCTATTTCTGAGCACAATATTCCATCTGTGCTACGTCGCTAAACTGAGAGTGCCTAACAGAATGCAGAATGTGTTTCTGCACAATGCAGTATGCAGTATATCCAGCAAGCTTTCCAGAATTTGCATTTGCTGTGCTCGTGGAGAGAATCAATAAATCAATCAATCAATCAATCAATCAATCAATCAATCTTTGTTGTCCCATGTGGGGAAATTTGGTTTGCAGCCAGAGCTAAAACCATTTACCAAAAACTACACTAAAATGTACAAGGGCAACCATAAAACAATAAGACAATAAAAGAATAAAACAATAAAAAAATAAAAACTATAAAAAAAACACATATTGAAATTAAGTAAAAACAGTACATTAATGCAAGGTGCAAAGAGCACCTTGGCTGAGTGGAAATCTATAGAACTGCTGAAAATACTATACATACATATGTACAGTATTCAGTATATATTACAGGCATTTTTTATATACACAGTAAGCTCCATAATGTTTGGGACAAAGACATGTATATGTAATCAAACAGCAGCGCTCTCTATACAAATGGTTGACCTGGTTTACCGAAGATCTGCAATACAATAATAACATTGCCCGTCCTGACTGAGGTGGTGAAGAAAATAGGTAGGGAAGCTTGGTATGTCTGGGTCGGCGGCTTTTGTACGTGATTAAGTGTGAAGTCCTCCCTGTGAGCGCACAGAGGCCCCTGTGGCTTCCAATCTGAATCCTGAAAGGGGCCCTGAGTGGCTGTCTGCCAGTCATGTGACCACCAAGCACGAGGATTGGCTCATAAGTTATTCATCGGCTCCTGTTTGACCTGCAGAGTTTATGTACACTGCCAAGGCACTGAGCTAATATTGACTGTGAAGACAGCGCTGTATCTACACCCCCGACCAGCACTGTTAGGGGTTGACTGCCAACGCAACTGGGAAATGACATCGTTTTTGGAGTTAGGGGAGGTTTGGAATGAATGCCTTTGTTTGCGCTTATACATGAGAGCTATGGTTTTCAAACTCTGCAGGAAGACACAGTTGCAAAGTTTGGGTAATTAAGGCCTGGACGCATCCTTAAAACATCCTTGACGTACTGAACTCACGCATAACATTTCCTTAACATGGACTTGCTATTAACTGCAGCTGTTGTTTTGGTGATTTATTTATTTTGACCAACACAATTTTGGCTTGTTTGGCAATCATCAAAATGGAAATAAACACATAAATAAATAAAATGCACGTGCAGTAAAAAAGTAATGCTTGCATGCATTGCAGTCGGTATTAAGGACCAATATTGATTTGTACTCTCTGGGGATGTAAGGCTGTTGCTAATGTTCTCCTCTGAGTTGTTCCAGCCAAAAGCTTTAAAGCTTCTATCATCTGGAGATGCTGTGCTGTGCCTGGCCTGAGTTTGAGTGGTCCTGAAATTCATCATGGGGCCTGTGTGTGTGTGTGTGTGTGTGTGCACGTGTGTGTGGACTTGTAATACTATCTTTGTGGGAACCAAATGTCCTCACAAGGAAAATGTATCTTTGTGGGGACCTTTTGCTGGTCCCCACAAGGTCAAGAGGCTGTTTTAGGGTTAGGAGTTAGGGTTAGGGTTAGGAAATTGAGCATGAATAGTCATTTATAAGCTGTATATATGTATTTATAAGTCATTTATAAACTGCATTCATTTTATGATGAAAAATGAATGCAGTTGAAGACCAAATAAATCATTTTCCAAAACTGTATTACATACCCCTAAGCATTTAGTTGTAAATATCAGGTTGTTTCATATTTGTGGTATTTCAATGGCCAGTGCCTTTGGGGAAAAAAGAAAAGAAAAGAAAAGAAAAGAAAGAGGATGAAGCTCTCAGGAATAAATTATGGGGCCAAAAATTACCCTGAAAAAAATGAATTCATTTCCTGCCTGGTCTCCAGGGATACGACGGATGTCTATGTTTCCCATGAGCCCCCGCGAGCCAGCTGTGCGGGCGGCGAAGACACGCGCGGTGTCTTGCTCTCACTGGCGCAGACTGCCGGCCGTCCCCAGCCCCCTGGAGAACCCTCATTATCGGGCAGAGGCATGCTGGGATACAACTGCAGGGGGGACGCGGGTCGGAGAGACCGCCCGTCTGCCGCCAGCTCGGCCGCTGTGGGCGGGGCTTCACCTGCTGTGGGCGGCGGCCTTTCATCGCCGCTGGAAGCAGTCGTCCTGGCGATCGCTAAAGTTTCTGAGCCGCGTTCGTGAGTATAAAAATGTAGAAATGTAAGCTGTAACACCCTGTACCTTTCCCCTGTCAAACTTCTCAGACTAAGCAGGTTTGCGTTGGCTGGTTCTTAGATGGGAGACTTCAATTGAGGCTTGGAGGCAGTAGGACACACTCTTCCCTCTGGGCCAACACAGAAACCCAGTGCCCCAGCGCGGTGAGGGAGGGGATGTACTTCAGATGAGATGTTCAACCGAGGTCCTGACTCACTGTGGTCATTGAGGATCCCAACACTTTTCAAAGAGTAGAGGATTATAAGTCTGGTGTTTTGATCAAATTCCAACCAAGACTGGCTTATTCTATCTGGCCACCTAATCGGGCCCCGTGTTTGGTTGGTTACACGCTTCCTTGCAATCTCTACCCACATTGATTCCACAGTTTGTCGTCGCAAAACAGAATTGATTTCCCTCTTGACCTACCGGGTTAAATAAAGGAAAAACTATTTCACAGACTTGTATTTAATGTGAGTTATGGACAAATGTGAATTTCATCCAGGCAGCGGTCTCCACGCATAGTCCCCCGCTTTGTTTTTTCACAAGAGGCTGCAATTGCGTAAAATAAAGACGGATGAATTATTTTGGCATTTTTACGAGCCTGCGGGGAGGGGTGGCTGGAGAGAGAAGGGTGCCGCTGGGAGCCGTTAGGATGAATTAGAGGGAGCCGTTTCACCGAGGCAGCGATTCCGGGCGAAACAGCCACGCACTTCTGCATTCTGCTCGCTCGTACCCAGACCACACTCAACAGTGATGACATTTAAACCAGTAAACAATTATATCATGTTCAAAAAAATACACATTAGCAGCGGCAGCCGTCAAACTGGTTAGCGCGGCGGTGTGTTCCTTCCGTGGATACTGAGCAGAGCAGTGATTCTGAGTGTATTCCTGCTTGGCTCGTCCAATGCGTTTGACCTTGGGCGTCAGCTGAAGGACAGCTCAACTGAGTGTCATGGCCGAGTGTGACACAGACTCATTTGAGTTCAATTTCACAATGAGCATACTTTCTTACACTTGTTTGCGTGCTATGTCACTCTCAACATGCTGGTTTGAAGCCCAAAGTGCCTCATGCAGAATCTTGCTATGTCATAACATAACCGTCTTCTTTGAGACAAAGATTTTGTAACAGTAAGAAAATATCTCATAATTTTGAGAAAAAAGATCTCGTAATTATGAGAACAAGAATGAAGGTAGTCTAGTCATGGTTGCTTGTATACTAGGTGATACCACAGTGAGCCACAGACCACTAATTTCTGCCTGCTCAAAATAGGTAATTACGGTAGGTTAATTCTGCATGTTGTAACAGCATACAATTGAATATTTTTACTTTTAATTTCAGGGAATAAATTTTAACTTTCATTTTTTTCCCAGTTCCAAATAAGGTTTACCGTAGATAAACTGGACATATTTGAGGTAAACTGGACCTTTATCTTGATATGCCATCAATGCCATTGTGAAGCTAGTGACATGGACTGCCCATCTCCAAAAACCTCTACAATGAAGCAGGTGCATAAAATACTATCAGAACCAATAGGAATGATGAAAAATACTACAAAAATAAGACCCAAGCTGAAAAAGAGGAAATGTTCCTTTAAATATTACCTAAGTTATAAATAGTTTTTCCAATGTGGTGCCAAATCCCTAAAAACAGTGGTGCTGCTCTTGTTTATGTTATAATTATGCAAGTTTGGTATTCAGCAGTGTACCACTTTAATATACAGTAATATGCATAAACAACTTTTTTCTCGCCAACAAAACTAGACACTGATTCCGTTTTTGTATGCACCACAATACATTCAGTTTCTACAAAAAAAAAAACAGAATATAATTTAATTATGAGGCATTTGCTATTTACTGTTGTCTGGTGTTCCCGAATTTGAGTATAACTACCACTGCTTCATGTCAGTAAATCTCAATGTTCAATTTCTTATTATGTGGTAAAATGTTCAGGGTCAGTAAAACTGAATGAAAGTTTATACGAGTCCAAACGGAGTCAGTTTCACCCTAACTATCCTCCAAACTCTTAGCTTGTCCTTTTATAGAGCTGTCCTAATGTCTGTTAGATTGTCCTTTTATAGAGCTGTCCTAATGTCTCTTAGATTGTCCATAGCCTTCACCCACATTCCACAGTCACTTGCTGTAGCACATACTGTAGCCCATATTTTTTAAAAAATCTGACATTTGCCCAGACAAGCCAGGTGAGAGATCTTTCTCATGACCTCATCCACACCACCGAACATGAACCTGGGCATTTCATGTTTGTGAATTTTACTGTGTGCCAGGGCCTCTAATGTGAACTGTGCACAAAGCTTGAACAGCACAAGCAAACATAAATAACTATTTAAATAAATAAATAAATCTCAATGTGTGTTGCCCTTCAGATGAAATATTGCTAAGCATGAAAAGCGGATCTGCTGGACCAGAACAGAGACGGCTGAAGAGCTGTTGTGGTCTATATGAGGATCGTATTTGTATTGTGCCGTTTGAATCTATTTGCTCTGTAGGGGAGGGGGTTCAACACTGGCCGACCCTGATAGTTCCAGTTCGTCTCCCACTTGGAGTCAAGGCACGAATGGCTTGAACCCTCTCTGGTTCAGTGCACTCCTGCTTACTGAAGAAAGAAACTAAATAACAAAACACGGACTGTGACCCCCGACACAGAGCTGCCTCTCTCTAGGCCGAAACCATTCCTGTTGAGCTGAAGCTGGAGGGGATTGGTTTGTTCTCTTCACACGGTGAATCTATAATCAGGGCTAGTCATTTACTCGAACTTTTATTTTTACTAATTTTCTGCTCACAGACAATTAATCAGTCGACATTGTTAGAAATGGTAAATGGATTTGCCCATCTGAAGGTTCTGTGCGCTGTAATCTTGGCTAAACCTTGAGCTTTAGAGCTTAGAGCTTTAGAAAGCTCTTGCATTGGGTTAAGAAAGAGTTCTGTCTGTTACCAGTGTGTCTGTTGTTCCTTGAGTTTTAAGTGGTCTTTTAAGTTCTTCTGTTTGGTGTGCCACTATAATTTTTGACAGCTATAATACTTTTTTCCCTTTTTTCAGTTGGGAACACACCTGTGGAGTTGCAAGAAGACCCAGGGCTTGAAGAGCAACTGTTTGATATGGAAATCAGTCCTGTGTTCTTATACTGCTTTCTTTTACTTTTAATAGGAGTTTAATAAGTCACCAAAGCTTTCACAGGGGAAAAAATAATACCCTTTCCAAATACCCATTTATACACATATTCACATTCAGAAATTGGATGGGTGCCGACAAACTGTCTACTCAAGCGAGGTAAGGGGTTGTGTCCATTCGTCTTCCACTGTTATTTAAAGAATGCATCTGTGAATGTTCTGCAAATTACATTAAAATGCACACACAACAAACTACCTTTGTTTGATTTCCCATTTCATGCTTACTTTCTGCACTAATTTCTTAGTTCCACCATTTTAGGGGACTAAAAGTAATTGGACAAATGAACATAACCTTAAATAGAGTCATGTTACATATGCCATTTTTATTATTACTTTATCACACCATGGAAGGTTAGGTGGGTTCTTGAAGTCACTTGTTCAATAGATTTGATTATTGCGGGAATTTTCTGAGCTGTCATTTTAGATCTTTTTTGTACTATTTAGAGGAGTGATTAGATATCATGTGACATTGTTATTTTCCTGAGAGCCTAGACCAAATAAAATCAGTCTCTGACTTTAAAAAAAAACTGCCAACTGACATTGAATATTTCAATCCAAAACATTCTCCAGCGCTTGCTAAGTGTGGGCAAATGTTGTGCTCCAATAAACAAGTGAACAAGTAAACAAATGATTTATTTAGACTTCTTTCCTTCCTACAGCACTCACTTCTTAACCGTCTACCAGAAGTTTGTGCATTTTACATATCAGTGTAACAAGGCAATCAGTGACATTTTTAATTTCTCCACCCATGACATATTAATCATCTCAGTGTGTTTTGTTCTATTTTATTTCACTGCTGTCACAGTTAAACATTTTTTTAAGGCTCTTTTTGGGACTCACAGGTTGTTTTGACAGCGACGCCGGTGCTGAAGTCTGTGGCGCGTGCGGTGCGTTCGGAGAGACGACGTGATTGTCAGGCGAGGCGGAGGTTGGGCCGGAGGCAAATCGGAAGTTCAGACGGGCGAGTTGTCTTTTCGAGCCAGGGCAAAGCCGCGCCACAGAAGGAATGATCCCCCCATCCCCCCCCACCCCCGTCACAAGCGTAGTTTTTTTAAATTCGGTCTCTCGACTTGCGCGCGATCTGGGGAGCTGTCGAACACAAACGGAATAATTCACCAGGTCAGTAAAAACGGAGAGAAAAAAACGAAGAAGAAAAAAAAACGTGTCGAGCGCACGGCTTCTCATTAGAGCAGGTCTGTGTTTCCGCCTGATGAGCCCGCGGCAGCGCTTACGCTCGGACGGAATTAACAAGCCTTCACGTCTAAAAGCCTTCCCCCTTTCCTTCCTACAACGGCCGTGCGTTCACACTTTACACTCCCGTCACATGCTCTTGTGTGTTCTATCTGTGCAGCTAGGGAACTGGCCGTTCAAACTGAAACGCATTTATTCTTTATGAGTTTGTTTCAGCAGAAACCCCAGGTTGCAAAAAAAAGCATCCAGTTTCATGTCTCATGCAGTAGAAAGCCTGAATAGGTTTAGCTAGTGATGGTTGCTGTTTTGGACTGCGACTGGAAATGGGTCAGAAAAAAAAAAAATTTAAAATTAAAAATACATGTGACTGAGGGCTTTTGATTGTAATTTGATCGCACGTGGATCAGGGGAAGTGTGTGTGGAGCGAAACGATGCACTGGATTAAACCTACGGGCTACAGGGGAATGCAATTAGAGCAGCGCTGTGGGATCACGGGCTAGAAGACTTGCGCTGTACCACGCAGTATGAGTGGCCCCCTAGCTGGGATCTCTGTGAGAGAGAGAGAGAGGAGAGGGGAGAGAGAGAGAGAGAGAGGGGGAGGAGAGAGAGAGAGAGAGAGAGAGAGGAGAGGGGGGAGGGGGAAGAGAGAGAGAGAGGGGGGGAGAGAGAGAGAGAGAGAGGGAGAGAGAAAGAGAGAGAGAGAGGACAGGGGGGAGAGAGAGAGAGAGAGAGAGAGAGGGAGGCAGGCACAGTATGTACTAGAGCTTTATAGCTTAAAAAACTAGCTTTATATCGTTAAAATATTTATTAGTTCATTTTTATGAGTTCATTTTACAGAGAAAATGATGTGTGTTAATTCTAAGTGAATGACAGACTGCCATATTACATTTACAGATTACAAATGCAAGTCAACTACTTTCTTTTCCATCATATATTCCATTTACTGTTTTTATTAATGTTTTTTCAGCCATGATTATGCTAGAAAATAGCAATCATGTCATTATATTATCAAAATATACTTTACCATGATTTGTTTTTATTTCTCTTAATGAATATAGTATACTTTTTTTCACACACAGAAAGCGTGTGAGTGCTGTTACTGAGAACAGCGATAATCAAGAGAGAAGAGACAAAAAACAGGAGGATTCTCAGACATACTTGACATTTTGGCTCCCTGAAAATATTTTGGTCAAATATTGCTTTTATGCTTTGTATGCATTTAATTCAGTTTAAAGAACCCCCCTTTTACCAAACTTAAGCAACCATAGCACTTCGACATAGTGCTTTTGTAATGAGAAGAGTCACACTAATTGATGCACTGCATTGTAGTCATAGTTTTATGTATCAGTTGTTAGTTGTTTACCAGAGCAGACAGTAAGTGATCAACTGAGAACTCAATGATGCTGAAATTGATGGGGGCAGTGAGGACGTGGAATCCTTCCCTGGCTGTATTTTAATTTATCTATAGGCTGCTCAAATATCGAAGACTTCAATTCATAGACATGCAAATGGATCCCTTCCATCCTAGGCATATGTCAAAGCATGTACAAACAACCCCAGTGAGTAATGGGCATATTCTGTAATTACTGCCTCAAATAATATGGTTGTGGATAGCCCTGATTGACATAGTATAGCTATGCAGTATCATTCAAGCATTGTATTCATTGTGTGGCAGTCCACGCATCACAAAGCTAGTGTGTTCAATGTCTATTCTTGCTGTTATAGGTTCACTGTTTGTGTACGGAGCTGTTCAGTCTAGCCGCAGACATAGCGTGTATGCGATATTAGAGAATATGCAGTATTTAAAGCACAGTTACTGAAACGTAATCACTGCAATGTCCAGTCATTCAGCGACGCCCGTCTGCGCCACTGTGTCCCTCAGCCACATCCAAATGAAGGAGTCCCGACCGGAATTTCACAGATTCGCTTTTACAAAAACGAGGCGTCGTAGCTGCGCCTAGCCAGCCTCACAGAGAGGCTGTCAATCTCTCTGCTGTCAGCACTGTAAACAGTTAGTGGGGGAAATATGAGGAATGGGAACGATTGCAGCGAAAGTTCTGGCACAGGAGGGATGAATTATTGAAGGCTTCAGAAATGATGTCCTTCTGCAGGGAGAGTTGATACAAATATTCTCCTTCACTGGGGGCGTGGCCAGTTGAGAACCTTCGGTGCTTTGCAGCAATGCTGAGTCGAGAGGGAACAGGCCTGTTCGTACCACCTGAATTTTGTCTTCTATAATACTTCTTGTCTTCTACTGTCTTAATTTATCTGTTTTTAATTTTGATCTGCTACAATGTGAAGCACTTTGGGCTGCATTTCATGTATCTTGTATGCTATACAAATAAAGTTTATTATTATTATTATTATTATTATTATTATTATTATAACTCATCCGGGTTCCCTCACTGTTCAGCTTTATCCTGAGCAAATGGTCGAAAAGGGAAAGAGACCGTAACCTGCCTCGCCCGTAAATTTATATTCCACCCCATGCAAGAAATTGTACATGAAATGGCACTGCATTTTCGTATAAAACTTTTGATTCTGGAAAGATTTATTCCCAAGAAAAATTGTAAAGATGCAAAGTGAGGTATTTTATTATAGTTTTTTTGTTACCTATACCCTGTTGAGTTTACTCTGATACCTATATATAAGAATGTGAGATTTATCTTCCCCTCTGTGTGAATGTTTTCTTCTTTGTTAAAATATTTAACAATATGCAAGACGAAGCTATATTCAGCAGCGTTGTATTTGAATTATTTTCTGTTCTATCTCTGCCTGCCTGTCTCTGTGATAAACTATGCCTGTGAGGCAAATCCAGATCGTTATAGCAAATCAGCGGAAGGTGAACAGAGGGCCCAAAAAATCCCAACTTGCCTGAAGTGCCACTGAGTGTCAACTTCAGAAAACATGAATCACACACAGAAAAGTGTTCAGTGTAAAATCAGCACTGATAGAGTACTTCTAACTGTAACAGATTAATTATTGTCCCAATTGAACTGTTAGAGAGGTGGTTACACTGCAAGAGTTGATTAAACACTAGTAATTTGGCTGTGGAAACATTTCAAATCCCTTGCGGTGGAAAAGCAATCAGAGTCATGTTTAAATCTACCTCACTGGCAGAACCTTGCTCTGACGGTTCACTTTATCTGTTGTGTCCCTGTATCTTAATTCTTATTGAAGGGCTTTTTATCTGTTTAAGGTCTGTTGCCCAATTTTTAATGTCATCGGTGCCACAGAATCTCAGATACAAATCATATCTCACTCTTTTCGTGTACACTAAAACTATTTAATTGGAATTCCTTATCAATTATTGTACTTATCGGTCCCTCCATATATTTCCTGTCAGTCTGAATTTGTTTGAGTTCATGCATTTTCATAAGGCTGAATGAGAGAGAGAATATCAGCTGTCATACTGATAGATACTAACACTGAATGGACAGCGCTATAATGTCGCACAGTGCAGGCCCTGTGGACGTGATTCCGTGTTTGTTGGGTTTGCAAGGCCTCACTGGTGGATTGCCAATCAGTGTAGCGGAGATGAGAGATCAAGCAAGGAGCGCGATTGGCTCCTTTAGCTGGAGGCTTTCGCTCAGCGGGCCAATCATGACTCTTGTTGTTCAGAAGGCTGTGGTTTGAAACCTCCTGCAGACTCGCCCCGGTAACAGCGGTGCTGGCGTGTCAGATTATATGATCGGTGCCTTTCAACTGTCAACTGAGGTGACTGCAGGGTCCTGCAAGGCCCAGTGCCGACTGTGACATCACCCCCTGGAGAACCAATAAGAGTGTGATTAGTTCCCTCAGGATCTAGCTAGGACCCTTGGCTGGCAGGCAAGGGTTGTGATTGGAAACGTGCAGCAGGTCTACCCCCCGAGCATACATCTGGAGTAGAAATACAGCCAAACTCGGGATGAGGTGTTAGTGCAGCCAGGGGAGTGGGGGGTTTGGGGGGGGGGGTGTCTGCTGCAGACCTGTGTAAAGGTGGAAACATTTTTCTGTTTTCTTTGAATTCATTTCAGCTAATGTCACCCATTACGAGTTTACACATTGTACCATTGCAATTAAAAAAACTGCCTCTCTCCTCTTTACACAACTTTGTCCTTAAAAATCTTTTAAATGGCGTCACTGTTACTAGAGAAGAGGTAGGAGACGCCAAAATTCAACATTACTGTAAATCCTCTAACTGAAGGGAATTTGCATTCCCCTCTCATCTCCACCACATCTGTGCTGTGATATTCAGATAGACCTAAAAAAAACAGTAACCATAGATCCAGGGTGTATGTAAACACCAGCTATGCACATTTAATCATTGAATCTATGTGTTGTGGAGTGTGATACATAATCCCCTTTCTCCTATGTACCCCCATCAGTGACATGTTTAACATGTGACCATTGACCTCTTTCAAAGGTAAAAAAAATCCATATCATTACTTATTTATCTATTTATGTATATTTATTTATTTATTTGTTTGGCTAAGTTACATCAGTATTGCCAATATGGTTTTCATGAGGCATGGAATTGATTCCAAGAGCTCTTCTGTTTAAGTGAGGTTTCCGGTCTCCTAAAAATAAACTGATGTTGAAGACAGTAACGCGTCTGTCTGCGGCATATCAACTGAGCCATCTCTACTTCTGAACCACAGCTTTACCGGATTTTAAAGAAGCGCGTCGGTGAAAATGGCAGCCGAGGTTTCTGTCAGACATCACAAAGTTTCATCTGAGTGAGTTACGCTGTGTGTCTGGAAATACCCGGCTTGGTTTCCATAGTTTGCATCATATGGTCTGGTCTTTCTGTCCCATAGTGCAATGCAAACCGCAGAGCTCTCGTCATATTTGTAAACACTTGCCAATCTATAAATATTCAAACTGTTGGTGTGGTTTTTGCACCAAAAGTTTGATGGTACCTCACACTGTGTTTTTAGCTTATCTCTTGGAAAAATGGCCGATTTCTCAGGCTGTAATGTTGGCTGAGGCTGTAAAGTTTTGCTTAATGTGTTCGCCATTTTTGAGTTGCCAGGCGCTAGGCTGAAATTAGGTGTTCACCATTTGTGACGTGCTGTTGAGCTCTGAGAGGAGACCTTTATGCAGAGTAGTTGAACCCTGGTCATCGTGCAGCTTGTCTCTGTACTGTGACATCAGTTTGCTGACGGAGGATTGCTTTTTTCTTAGTGCCCTATGCTCTACCCACGCACCCCCACATGCCCCCCCCCCTCCCCTCTGAATGCCAGCAGCTGTCACTCAACGCCCACTGACGATGACAGATGGCTTTCCCTCTGAAATGACCGGATCACTGAATTCTGTGAAGCGTCATCATGTCATGTGACCAGTCAGGAGCGTGCCCGCGGGAGAGCGGCTCTCTCTCTCTCTCTCTGATTAACAGCTCAGCCCGGCTCTCTGCTGAAAACAGCCAGCGTCCGCCGCTGCAGCCAAAACACAGACCAGGACTGAACACAGTGTTTCAGAGCCTTGCTGAAGGACCGATTTAATCTTTTAGCCCCCTTCTCTGAGCTCTCCCTCCCCTCCCTTTTCCCTTCTTTCATTCCAGCACCCGCCTGTAATATTAGGCCGTCCCAGCGGGCACTGTAGGAGCTTCTGATTGCTTCTTTAAGTCGGCCAGCTTGTATATCCTGTCTTTGGATGGGAATTTATGAACACCAGGCTCTGTTACTGGTCTTTAGCTGACGGATGCTCTATACACCAGAAGGACCTGGGTTTATGTAACCTCTGAAAGTACCTTTCAGCCTCTCTCTCTCTCTTTCTCTCTCTCTCTCTGTCTAACTCGCTCTTGCTCCCTTGCTCACTCATTCTCTCTTGCTCTCTCTCCCTTACTCTAACACGCTCTCTCTTGCTCTCGCTTGCTCTCTCTCTCTCTTTCCCATATGTGCATTTCACAGGCAGATTCCAGTGGATTACTGATTCATCCAGCAGCCCTGTTTCCAGCATGTAGTGTTCTTACCTACTGATTCCAGTCATTGGCCCTTAGTTCTATGCAAAGACAGCTGTCTCTGACTGCACTAGTTACTTCCAATGCAATAAAGGGCTTTGATGGTGAAGTACTGTAAGCCTTTGAATAAGCACATTTAAGCACTGATAGCTACCGGTTTGCTGCTCATGAAATCCCATCTACAGAAATCAATATGAGTCATTGTTGACGTGCTTACAGTTAGGCAAGCCACTCATGTTCTATACTATCCACAAATGCAGGGTCTCACTTTTAAGGATTGTACTTGATGCTGTGCATTATTTTTGCACGAACTCTAAGGTTGTCCAGAATTTTAAGCAGTTCCCACTCAGTTAAATTCAGCCCCGTCCCGGCAAAATCTCACTATTCCAGACCTGATAAGGATTTTTTGGTTTCAGGACAGCAGAAGAACCAGTGCTTAGAGCCGCTGACCTTGTTCTTGGGGGATAAGTCTAGGATTTAGATTTATGCATTAACTTTGTCTCTTCTGCCTCCCTGGGGATGTACACAGAATTCATATGAGGATCTTCTTTAGTGTTTTTCTGAGCCAGTGTAACCTCTTCGAAAGCCGTACATAACGTACTTTTCCTGTTGCGTGTCGGACATTTTTATTGCTTTTTGAATTTTCGGGAGTCATACGCTTTGTTCTTTGCTCTCCATCATCACATTTTGTATGACGCTGTGATATGGCAGCTGATCCCAGAATCGAGGAATGCCAGAGAGCTGCAAAATCTCGGCCATCCCTTCAAATGCCTGAAGCCCAGCCTGTATCCAACGCTGAAACCTGGGTAGCCATCGCTGTAGCCTACCGTTTGTTTAAAAGGTAACTTGTGGGTTTTATGATAGAAAAAAACCCCTGGAAAGTTTCTACGTGTCTGTATGAGTCATTATCTGACCAACCGACCAACCATGACTTGAGGAGTATAATTATTGGCTGACGTGAGCGCAAGGAAACACACGTACAACGCACGTGCAACACGGCTAACATTCGCCTAGCATCGCTTACACTCCTGGCTAACCCTAATCTAATCAAAGTTTACAAGCTTTGGCGAAACCTGGCCCACTTTCTTACGATCACAGTGGTGCGGTGGACGGATGATCAATGAGCTTTTGGAAACCGGAGTTTCATCAACCCCAGAAGAGAAGCAGACTGCAGCTGGCAATAGTACCAATCTCTGCAACTAGTCTTTAAAAAGGAATTTATACAGGATGTACTTAAAAACTATTTACTCTTTATCATTGAAAAAGAATCACATTTTTGTTTTGGTCAAACTTAAAAAATAACAGACATAATAACAATGACAATATATCTAGACTGAATCGCTTGAATGATTATAATGGACTCGGGATAATTTCCAAAGCATTAGCTAACAGTCTGAAAGGGTAGCATGCAGCCAGGAAAAACATCTGCCAAATGGGAACACTCTAAGAGAACAAATAATTCCCCAATCATTCGACTGTTATAATGGATATTGAAAAGATCATTTTTCTGACCTTTAATAACAATCTGTAGGGTAATCCCCCTCCTTCTCATTGTCCAGTCCATCTGGATCAAAACAACGTCACTGACAAAACCAAACCTTTACCCTACGGTCACACAGAGATATCAATCTCAGTGGGGTTTTCCTGGTTAAATAATGGTTAAATAAAAATAAATAAAAACACAGGGCGACACAGGAATGAGATAAACCGTTGTTGCTTGTCGCTTATGGGAGTTCCTGGCTTGTGGTTGCCAGGTTACAGAACTAAACAAGTAGGCTAGACACGATTGCACATTTGTTTCAGCAATGTCTGTCACGCTGCCTTCACTCCCATTGGTAGTCGCCGTGTCGCATCGCTCAGTATTTGCATAAAATAGACCTATTTTCGCCCCGCCTACTTCGCTTTGCAACGGCCGCTTGTCTCTTGTCGCTGTAAATCGCCAACTCTCATTGAAAATGAACTGTCGCCGGTCGCCTGTCTCTCTCCTGTGTCGCCCCATGTGACCACGGGGTTAGCCTGTGACCGTTCAGTATTGACCGCTGCAAGTCGAATGCGCGTCTGAAAACACGGGTGGCACGCTAGGCTAACGCTAACGCTGAGGCCTCTGTGTAAATTTAGCAGCAGCGCCCTCCTGAGACACGACACGGGCAGATGGCGGGACAGCAGCCTGTGAGGGCGTCCTGGCCGAGGGAGAGGGAGGGGCTCGGGAGAGTTCATCATCCCTGACGCGACGTGACACAGAAAACCCATCATCGCCCTGAATCGAGGTCCCGCTCATGGGGAACAGAGCTCCTGCAAGACCAGACGCGACCAGACGCGCTAATAATTAGCAATCAGCGGCGTGGCTGTCCGGACCGTGTGCCAGAACGCCAGGAACACCCCTCCTGCAGCTGCCCTGGGGCTGCAACCGCCCCCCCCCCCCGCCGGGCCTACTCAGATGGAGAGAGACGACCTCGTCCCCTCGCGGTTTGGCTTTGGCGGCTCGAGCTGGCACGGCGGCCCGCCCGTCACGGCCGCCGCCAGCCTCCTGTCTCCTCCAGACCCCCTCATTAGCGGGGCTTTATGGATCTGAAGCCGGGCCTGTTTCTGAACGTTCTGTGCCCCGTTTCCCCAACTGATATACGGCTTCGAGGCGACCCTAGCCGCACGGCTCCAAGCAAAGCTCGTTAAACGTCTGAAAAATGATTACAGAGGTGGACGCTTTGATGAGGGCAGTAAAACCGTGCCCTTATTTTATTTTTTATTTCATTTTTTTTTTTAAAGTGAGTCGCCATCAACCTGTGGGAGGAGACTGGAACAGTTAAAGGTGAGAACATTTCTCAGCATTTATTCCTTTCCTCTCTAGAGCAGGGCATGGATCCCCACGGTATGACAAGTGAGTCAGGAAATACATGACTGTGCTGCTGAAGGGACTTTCATCATTATGAAAAAGGATTTTCTAAAGATCCCGTGGACGTCTACTGACGGTTCTCCGGGGGTGGTGCCAGGGCCGTGCCCAAGCCAGGGGGGCGTCTGAGGTCGGCGAGTTGGCGCGGATGGCCGGTAGGCCGTAAAGAGAGACTGGGACAGCAGCAGACAGCGCACACTGGCCGTGCCAATGCACGCCGCCTCTGCTCCTGCCAGGCCTTAATCTAATCAAATTTCGAGAGCTTTGACGAGACTTGGCCCGATTTCCCGCAATCACATTGACGCGGCGGACGACCGAGCTGAGGGCTTTTCGGAAACCTGAGTCTCGTCTAACGCACGAGTGAAGCAGACTACAGGCTGTACCAGTACCGCTCTCTGAAACCAGTCGTTAAAATGGTCGTTATACAGCATGCGTGAAACTGTTTATAGCCTGATATCTTCACGCTCTAGATTCAACAAGAGGCTAAAAAGATTACTTAGGTATTTTGGTCCAAGCTGACTCGGTGGCATCACGCAGTTCCTGCAGATTTTTCGGCCAAACATTGATGCTGCGAACCTGCCATTGCACCTCATCCCAAAGGCGCCCTATTGGATTGAGATCTGCGCAGGCCATTGGTGTAAACTGAAGTCACTGTCATGTTTGTGGAACCAGCTTGAGATGATGTGTGCTTTGTGACATGGTGCACTATCCCGCTGGAAGTATGGGCGACATAGCTCAGGAGGTAAGACCGATTGTCTGGCAGTCGGAGGGTTGCCGGTTCAAACCCCGCCTTGGGCGTGTTGAAGTGTCCTTGAGCAAGACACCTAACCCCTAACCCCTAACTGCTCTGGCGAATGAGAGGCATCAATTGTAAAGCGCTTTGGATAAAAGCGCTATATAAATGCAGTCCATTTACCATTTACCATCCATTTGAAAAAGGGTAGACTGTGGCATTCAAATGATGCTCAGTTGGTATTAAAGGGACTAATGTGTGTCAAGAAAACATTCCCCGAACTATTGCACCATCGCCACCAGCCTGGACTGTTGACACAAGGCAGAATGGATCCACGGATTCATTCTGTTTACACCGGATTCTCACCATACCATCTGCATGTTGCAGCCGAAAGCACAATTTTTTAGAACAGGCAACATCTTCAATCATCACCTATAACATGGCCAAAGTTAAGTCGGTCACATATCTTGCCGAACATGTATCATATTTATAATGTTTGGCTGAACACCAACTCATCCTCTTCACCCTGTCTGCATGCTTTGCACATTGACTTGCGGCCACACGATTCGCTGTTTGGAGGAGCAGGCTATTTGCATTAATGAGCAGGAGCACGTAGTGAAGTGGCCACTGAGTGTAAATCAATACTGAAGAGCTTCAATGATAAAAATGGACCCAAGATAGTTTCCAACATTTAATTTTATATCATAAATGTTTTTTTCTTTGCCTTAAAAACAGTATAAAATACATCATATTGCACATAATAAATAAATTGCACTTCCTTAAGGTATAGATACACATCTATTCCTCTCAGTCTGCTACAGTAGAAATGTTGAAGATTCAGAACCCCATTATGTAGAGCTGTGTGAGTGGTTAATGTAAAAACAGAAATAAATAAAAACTTTGGGCATGGTATTTGTGTGCACAGTTCATAACCCACCTGCATTGTTCAGCTGAACTGAAAGGGAAGTAATGAAGCGATGTGTTAGCATTTGAGAAGGAATGCCTTCTGTGAATGCATTTCCTGCCTTCATTCACACTACGTGGGTGACTGACCTTCAATACCACCCAGTGATCATGTTATTATTAGCTAGAGTAACCACTGTGTATCTACATGTTGGCATATAAACCAGTTTGTAATGTAATTACATTGCTCAGTTGCCATTCTATCATACCTTAACATGGCGCTGTGTTTTTAAAATGTGTTAGCAGCGATATCATTTCTGGGAAGTTTTTCAGTTCTCATCAGTACTCACTCTAAAACATAGGCAGTGAGCACTCCAAAAATTATTTTAGTGTGGAGATTGAGGTATCTCAAACCCTGTATTAGTAGGTGGAGCTACAATTGGTGGAGCCAATCACTGAAAATATTGTTCTCCACAGAAAAACCCAACGATTGGATCAAGGTGGTTAGTGACTAACAGCATATGTTCCTCCATTTTTGTAGTTTTGTGAGACCTTCTGCCATCGCTAGCTTAGCCCTCTAAACAGATCTTCATGCAAATACTGACTGGAAACATGACAGCTTTTTAAAAATTATTTATGTCTTTTAATTTTTTTAAATTTATTTATTTTTGGAAGGAGGAGGAGGTAGTCTATTTACCCACCATATGAAATGAATTTTTGTAACACGCTTTGGCTAAAAGCGTCAGCTAGTTGACTAAATTATAAATTGTACATTTATTTTGAAGCCATGTTTACTAAAACAGAGGGCACTGGTATGAATTTGATTAGGATGTCCGGGATTGTAAGGAGCTGAGATGCATGTATGAATAGGCTGTTTGGGGGAGCTCATAATGTAGCAGCAGTGCTAAAGTAGCAGCCTCTTACTGTTTAATTACTCTGATGGGTGCGATAAGCAAAAACACTCACAGGATAGGCTGTCCCCGGATGCTAAAAACTGTTATCTTCTTCCAGAAAAAGAAATAAAGTAGAGATTAAAACTCATCTACGTCTTTTCTGGGCATTTTTTTTGTTGGAGGTAAGCAGGTTTGCTTGGCTTTAGACTAGCTGTGTGTTAGCTGTGATAGCTTGGCTTCAGTCTGCATGTGCATGAGAGACAAAGACAGGTTTGGGAAAAAAAAGAGCCTTTTTCAAGAAGTGTGACAATAAAGCTTATTTTTTAGTTTCATATGCTTGTTTTCAACCTCAAAGCTTGTTATGAAAAGCTCTCAGGAAAAAATAAAATAAAAGAATACTGTGCAATTTACAAACAGTCAACCGTTCTACAACAGCCTGATAAACCGAAGGACCTTTAAGTGATTTATCTTTAGTTATTCATCTCTTTTCACATACTTTTTTATTTTTAGAAAATTACAATGAGTTGCGTAATATAATAAATATCTATAGAAAAATAGCACTTTTTTATTCATTCTTTTGTATATTACAGTTGGTAACTGTAAATTCAGTATGCGTAGAGCTACAATACTTCCCAGTTCAAATCATAGTTATTAAAATAGAGTTAAGCCAAACTGTGGCATATCTACTGTGTCTGCAGCAGCCAAGCAGGAAACCGTTACTGTAGCTATGGAAACAGAGCTGTTTAGTTCCAGCTTGTATCCAATCAGCAGCTATGCCACTGCCTGTCTTAGCCCTGTAATAATCACTTTTCACTATTTCTATTTTATGATCACTTTCAGATAGGGCCAAAAGAGCTGGGATATGTCCTGGTTTTTTATGTCTCTTATAATTTCACATAATTATAGCATTATAGTGTATGGGTTTTGTGTATATGTGTATGCTTATACATTTATACTCTGTGTTTATACGCTTATGAATCAGCCGTTAAATAAAGCTGTTTGTGCTTTGCCTATATGTTGATATGCTGTTATAGTAATTCATAGTGAAATATGTGTTCCACACAGTCCCTGGTTCTTCCTCTATTCCAGAAAGGTTATTCCACACCATGGCCGTCATTTGGAAAAGGAAAAAAGACAAAAAAAAAGACAAAAGGCAGGCAGAAAAAGACAAAAATTCAAGTGCCAAAGTGAATAAAAAGTGACACCGTTGCATTGTCACACTGTGTAAAACATTTTTAACCCGAAAAAGTTGTTTTCAAAAAAAGGAAAAAGTAAATCCAATGTTTTTTCCCCAGCGAGCTGATTTGCCATGGTGTTATTCCATAGCCCACTTCCAGAAATTAGTTAAAAGTTGAAATCTTTTTTTTTCCATTTCTTGGTAAACATTTATTTATTTATTTATTCATTTATTTATTTATTTTTTAAACCAAACCATAGGTTTGTAACTTTTCCTTTGTGGTGGTATCCAAGGTCACTGGTATCCATCTCCTGGGGCAGAGAGATTGACAAATAGGAATCAAGTACCTCTTGAAAGAGCTCCTCCCCATATCCAAAAAAAAAAAATCCAGACTTTCATAGAAACCAGAGTTTCCAGCGGGCGTGCTTCTTTGACTCTGTTTTGGACTTGCGTTTTGGGGTGGAGGTGAACGCCTCTTGAGGGTAGGGCAGGGAGGGGAAGGGCAGGTCGTCAGTAGGGCACAGTCTCTTCATTAGCGGCTGAAGTTTATCTTCCTGCTGCTTGAAGTCCAGCTCCACACTGCAACACAGAAACACACACCTGTGAGCCTGTTTAGCCTCAGAAACACACACCTGTGAGCCTGTTTAGCCTCAGAAACACACACCTGTGAGCTCATTTAGCCAGAAACACATACCTGTGAGCTCATTTAGCCAGAAACACAAACCTGTGAGCTCATTCAGCCACAAAAACACACACCTGTGAGCCTGTTCAGCCACAGAAACACACATCTGTGAGCTCATCCAGCCAGAAACACACACCTGTGAGCTCATTCAGCCACAGAAACACACATCTGTGAGCTCATCCAGCCAGAAACACACACCTGTGAGCTCATTCAGCCAGAAACACACACCTTTGAGCTCATTCAGCCACAGGAACACACACCTGTGAGCTCACTCAGCCACAGAAACACACACGTGTGTGCTCATTCAGCCACAGAAACACACGTTATTCAGTTTATATATTCAGTTGTTCATGACATATTCAGTTGTTTTTGGAGAACAAAGCTGTACCCTACAGTTGCATCAGTAAAATCAGGAAGCCAACATCTAAAACCTTAATTTGTAGGGAAATTGTCAATGATTTACCATTATTTTCTGAAAATTGAAGAGAAATTGGCAAATAACTCTAGCAGCAATTTGAAGCACTATCATTTAAAAAATATGTATAAAGGGAAACCATAAAAATTTGACTTTTGATTCTCTTTGTACATATTAACATAATTTCATATAAAAAAATGCATGTTTTTATTTAAAAACTACTTTAACTTGGAATACCTAGCCATGTGCAACTGTACTATATATTTCCATACTTGACTAAAAGGTATGATTTTGTAGGTATAACACAAGCTGAATTCTGAAACTGAATGTTAGCAGACACTCTTATCAAGAGTGACTAACACTTCTTTTTTTAATATACCATTTAATTTTCACCCATACAGCAGGATTTATACTGAAGCAATGCAGGTTAAATACCTTGCTCAAGGGTACAACAGCAGCGTCTAACCAGGGAATCGAACCCGTGACCTTTAGGTTACGAGACCAGTTCCTCACCTATTATACTACACGGCCACATAGTGCAGTCTTTCCTGAGCTGGCTTCTCTGCATTTCCAGGGGTGTCCTTGCACAGCAGCAGCAGAGTGCACCGGGCAGGCTCTTATTAAGCAATAATCACCCCCACAGAAGCGTGCAATTAAGCTGTAATCAATCCAATCTGGTTATGGGGAAAAGCCAGCGTGAGGTGACACCAGAGGGAACCATATTAAACGCAAGGAGGCACATCTTATATCCAGCACAATCTTAATAACGCCCTCTGTGCTCAAATCGGTACATTTCGGGGGTGAAAATACTCAAGCCTACTGCACATTTATGCTTACTTACCCTGCGCTGGTGGGACTTCTTACTGCAGTGAAACGAAACTTCTGCTGCAGCGAGCGTGCGCGCTTCTATGTGGTTCTGAGTGGTTTAAATGTCTTTGTGCATTAAGGCATAGGAGTACATCAGCAGACTTCCATTCATGTTAAATGTGCGTTTGAAGTTGCACTGGTGTCCAGGTAATCGTGTTGTTGGGATTAAAGTGTGTGAGTTTTACTCATTTTATTGGGTTTATTGTGTGTTGGAGTTCGGATAGTGATGTTATGGCGATTATGGTCTGTTAGTTTATTGGGATTGCATGGCCAATGTGGAGCCAGGTGACAGGTCTGAACATTGCTTTGCCCCACAATCCCACTGCACATTCCCTGGAACTCTAGTCTCCAGCATGCTTGACAAATCTGACACAGTTTGACAAATAAAATCAATTTATGAAAAAAAAGTGCCATGACTTTCTGTTGTTTATGCCGGTACAACATAACAGCTATTGATTTTAATCTTTTTAAAATGATTTATAATGGAAGTTAAATTTGAATGTTCAACCTACTGTTGCCAATGTTACCATTAAATTTAACTGACCATTGGCAAAGCTCAATTACATGCTAGGCTGCTCTATGTTATAATGATATCCACATGCACCGCCTGCTCAGTCCCATTTTATTATTATTATTATTATTATTATTATTATTATTATTATTATTAATAATAATAACAGATATGTTGTGTATAATTCAGGATGTTCAGCAGGGCTCTGTTTACTGATTGTTTTGTTATCCAATGATTGATTCACTAATGGGCTCACGTTATCAGTATGCACCTATTCACATTAAGATACATTTTTCCATTTGAAGTATGCACCCCCCCCCCCCCCACATACACATAACTGCCCTGATCTAAGACTAACCTGTACAATTCAGCTTAGTCAATACCCAGGGGCAGAAACTGAGAAAGATTATCACCCTTTATTGTTGCTTCTCCATCAAAGTTTCAAACTCAAAACGGATTCTGCGCATTTCGAAGTGTGTGTGTGTGTGTGTGTGTGTGGAACATTTAAGTAGCTTTCTCAGGGAAGAAAAAAATATATTTGAAATATTCAAAACAGAGAAAGCCCGGCACCCCTTGGTGGGAAAGAAAAAATCAATGACATACTAAAATGGTAAAAAAATATATAGATATATATATATATTAGCATGCTTTTAGAACTCAAGAGGCTGCAGGTTGATAATGGGAGGCTTTCGCGATGTACATGTAAAAGTGGAAACTGTGCTCATGTCTGAAATTTTGGCTTGAATTTGAAGAGGGAAGGAAGACAGATGAACATTAAACCAATGTGCTCTGGATGTAGAACAGACAAACAGCTGTTATGCATATTCACTAGTCGGATGTCTATAGGAATCATTTGATCGTAATTATCTGATTCAATCATGTTCTTGTATGACTGACCGACATATACAAGCATTTACAATAAGCTTATATATATATAATTTCATTATTATTATATTTTTTCTGCAGCTCTACTCATTAAATAACCAGTATTCTATTCGGCCGAATACCGTCCCTTTCCCCTTCAGGAGCGTCAGAATCGGCACAGAGCCAGTCATCCCGGGGCTGGGAGCCCTGAAACGCACGCGAGCTGGCTCCGTTTCCAGCCCCGGCCTCATTAATCTCGGACATTGTGAGGAGATAATCATCTCCTCTTTGAGAAATATTCAAAAGCGCTTTAATGAAGGGTTCATTATTCTCCGCGCCGCCGGCTTATCGGCATCGCCGGACCGTCGGGGGGCCGCTGTTCCGCGCGGGACGCGGTTAGCCGTCGCGGCTCGCGCCTATCTGCGCTCCTCGCCGCGAACTCCCCAACCGAAACGCCGGCGCAGAGCGACTTTTGAGCGCGCTTTGGATCCGCGGCCTTCGCTGACCTCCTTTCTGTCCTCACCGTGCGAGGAGCAGAGGGAGAATCCTTACACGAAGAGTCAATATTTCCCCCCTCTCTTTTCCGTTCCTCCCACGCGCCCTGTCGCACGAATCCGTGCGGAGAACACTCCGCCGCCTGCTCCCAGACTTCCAACGCTCCCGCTGGAATACCCGCTGTACCTATGACAACCAGCTGTCAAGCTAACAGAAAAGCAGATATCCTATCTCACACTCAACAGAAAGTACCCTGTGTACACGCGTAGAGAGGACAGCTTTCTTACTGAGTCGCAAGCTCCGAGCGGACCCCTCCTCCCTCCCCCCAACCCTCAGAGACTCATATTCCCGTGAATGAAGTCCGCTGCTCATCAGATCTACCCTGATATAAATGAGTCCCACTGAGGAAGACTACCAGTGTACAGCACACTCATGCTATAAGCTGTTATTTAGACAATGTCTCCCCTCTGCTCTTCATCCTTCGCCTGAGTTTTAGCGATTGCATTTCTGACAGTACAAAGTGACACTATTACAAGCGCAGACTATTACAGAAGGGGGAATGAAAACTTACTAAGAAACAATAATAAATATCTGAACACGCTGCAGTCTGTACAAAAAATCTGTAGTTTTATTATCTGTGTTTTATTATCTGGGTGTATAAGGCCATGTGAGTGAATTACGCATCGATGCTGTTGAGCGTCCCTATTTTCATACAGAATAGGAATAGGAAAGGCTGAGAATATTGCCAAAAGCGACGCGTCAGACCCTTTTAAAGATATCTCCCCGTACAATCAGCTCATTAGGCCGCGGCCGCGTGGAATTAGATGATTAGATTACAGACGCTGCCAGACGAAGGACACAAAGAAGTGAGAAGAAAGGAAGTGGCATTAACATATATTGAGTTATTTCCCGTCCCCGCTCGTGTCGTGGAGGACTTTAATTAGACCGCGGCGAATGCTCTGAGTCACATTAGCTTTCCAAGTTTACAGATCACAAGATGGGAATATAATTACATTAATCATCTCAATCCACCGCATTCGTTTACTTATTTATTTATTATGTGTTGTCCTTCCCGCGGCGCATGACACTGCATGGGGCCCCAGTTGTTTGTTGTGGATATTGGGGCCCCTGCCAATGGGAAACTCCCTCCAGTTGTAATGCTGTGTTTGGGGCAGCCCCCATGTCAGGAGGTGAACCGACAGACACAGCGAATGCTGCCTTGAATTCACCGGGTGCAAGGAGCACAAAACAAAGAATATAACCACCAAAGAACACATTTAAAACCAAAACAAAAGGCACTAAAAAAGCCACAAAAGAAAGATAAAGGGCCATTTGACCAGAGGGTTTGAGAGAGAGAGAGAGAGAGAGAGAGAGAGAGAGAGAGAGAGACCACGCAGTGGCTGAGCCGTTTCTCCCACGGTTTGAGAGCTGGGCCTTTGCAAAACCCTTTGAGTAGGCAACGGGCAGCAGCTGCCATGGTCTGCAATGAGCCACAGCCATTACCATAGAAGTGAGCAGGGTTGGGCAGTGTCACAACCTCCTGGCATCACGATCTCCAGGGTTACCAGGAAATACAGTAGGTCCCTGTGATCAGTGTATTTCTATTTTTATGTCTGATCGACCAATCAAGTCATTATTTATACATTTGCTTAAGTCGATATAAGCTGCCCTATCGATGAACTGCAAACAACATACATAATATTAGATGAGGCTTTGATCAAAATGTAAATATGATTAATATTAAATGGGGGCTTTTTTCTCTTCGATTACAGCATGCTGAAAGTTGGATATAGATGTTAAGAGCCAGATAAACTGGGCCATATCTTAATGGTATACAACATATGACATGATGATCAGATGGTCAGTGAATCTGGATGCTCTTAAGCCGTAGTATGGTAATTTGAAGGTGATGGTTTGGCTAGCAGAACTACTGTTTTCTCTACTACCTTTTTCTACCTCCCCCCTCACGGTATGCCACATTGAAGAAGCGTTCTACATGAGGATGCTCACGATTGGACAGGGAATCAAGCTAGAAAATTCAAGTCTGTGCAAATATCCGAAGAATTCCACACCTCAACTCTGAACGAGGTAATCTCCCTTTAGAAAAAAATAAATTAAAAAAGCCTGTCAAAAAAAGAAGAAAAAAGAAAAAAAGCAGGTTGCCTTGACACTCAGTGTACTAGAAAAAGCACAAATGGCTGTCCCAGGGAAATTAAGCTTGAGTACACAATGCGCTTTGAGTCCGATAGCAGTCTTAATCCGGCGATGTAAATACGCGCTGACGCACGCACGGGCCCTGTCTGCGTCCTGCCGCGCTTCCCGAGACTGAAGCCATGGAAACGCGGGGGAACGGGATTTAAAACAGCCCACGCCGGGCTCCTTTCACTGCCGATATAAAGCAGGACAGGGGACCGACTGGATGGTGTGCCTGTCTTTAGATTCAGAATTCATATGTATTTATAAAATATATTTTCTTTTTAACCTCCCACATCATAAATTGCAAGGAGGGTACTATCTCTTTAGAACTATTAAGGGGGGAGGTGGATGGGGTGAAAGGATGTATGTTAAAAATACAACAGATTGCTGGTAAGGGAACATGACATTTTACAGCAATTGCAAAGACTGAGAGTGTGAACCTTAAGCAGAGCATGCGAGAGCTATGCCAAAAAGTTGCTAATTCTTCTAAGGACAATATGGTGCTTCCATTTCACTAATTTCTTTTTCTTTTCTTGATGGATTAAATTCAATGGTGGTTGTTGAACTGAAAACAGAAGGGGCAGAAGACCTCCCTTTAAATCGATCATTGGCTCTGACCCGGTTTCATTCATTTGCAACATACATTAACATTAGTCAACCAGAATTCACCTGAGAGCAACACAAATGCTAGCTGGATCACTTCTATCTGATACACATCTTTCATAAGAAGCTAGCCCTGTAGCCCCAGCAAACAAACAGCCCCCATTAATATACCCCTTAGTCAGCGGCAGGTAACCTTGAACTCCAGTCTTTAACTAGCTACATTCAGACAGCTTAAATGCACAAGTGAAATCCAGTACGATGCTCTAAAACTGACAGCGTTAGAAGACCAAATAAAGGAAGTGCATACAGGTCGACCGACTACAGGTTTAAGATTACGCAGAGAGATGAAGGCCAGAAACATACCCTACGGTACGTGAACGTAAACGACAGCGCTGGGACGCCGCTCTGCAAACGCACGTCCTGGTTGTACATAGTCAGCGTGCGTTCTTATGTCCCTGTGTCGCTAATAAACCCGACACCTCAAGGACCCGATCCAGGACAGCTGGGAAAGACTGAGTGGAAGAAAGCTCGAGTCGAAGAAGACTGCTTCATCGTGTCGTTGCCTGCTATAGTGCCCCTTGATGCGAAGCTTGACACTGCAAGAATGAGTCTCGGGTGACAAGCTTTAGAAGGCAACTACACCTGAAATCACCTTTGCGTAGCTCAAAGCATGCGCGTTTGCATACACACATACACACGTTTCAGGCCTAAACCACGGCCCGCTGCAGATACGAAACGCTGAACGCAGTGAGCTGGAGGGGCGGAGCCGGGTACCGTCCCGCTAGCTTCTGAGCTCTGAGGACCAGCCTTTGCGTGACACTGCAGTTCTCATAACGCTTATCCCTTCTCTCAGAGACCAGCCCCGCTGTCTGGGGTCCGCTCTGTTTTTACTTCCCCCCACATGTTCATCCCAACCGCCCCCCCCCCCACTCCCTCTCCTCCCCAAATCGTTCTTATGCCAGACCTCCCCAAAAAACGCTGAAGGAAGCACTGTTGAGAACTGCTCCGGCGCTTGAGGGCTCACGGTCGCGGCCCTCTCCCTGGGTTTCCCAATTCCCCGCTACGTTATTAGGAGTGCTACGCCATCGGCACAGAGGCGCAGAGGCCTGTTCAGGCTTGTGCGGCAGCACAGCTTGCACTCGAGACGCACAGTCTGCCTCCGACGCGCACACACTTCCCCTCGCACACACTTCCCCTCACACACACTTCCCCTCGCACACACTTCCCCTCGCACACACTTCCCCTCAGATACACTTCCCCTCACACACACTTCCCCTCACACACATTTCCCCTCACCGACCTGTAAATGATGCAGGCGCTGTTCCGACATGTGTCGCAGTTGTCCGTGTCCTGTCCTGTTCGGTAGGAGAGCCTGGAAAGACAAAAGAGAGTGCGAACGAGTGATTACAGACAGATAAAGAGAGTGCATGAGGGATTACAGACAGATACAGTGTGAATGAGTGATTACAGACAAATAAACAGTGTGAATGAGTGATTACAGACAGATACAGTGTGAATGAGTGATTACAGACAGATAAAGAGAGTGCATGAGTGATTACAGACAAATAAACAGTGTGAATGAGTGATTACAGCCAGATAAAATATGAATGAGTGATTACAGACAGATAAACAGTGTGAATGAGTGATTACAGACAGAAAGTGTGAATGAGTGATCAAAGACAGATATAGTGTTAATGAGTGATTACAGACAGATAAAGAGTATGAATTGGTGATTACAGACAGGTAAATAGTGTGAATGACTCTATTACAGACAGATACATAGTGTGAATGAGTGATCACAGACAGATTGAGTGTGAATGAGGGATTACAGACAGATATATAGAGTGAATGAGTGATTACAGATAGATAAATAGTGTGAATGCTTTTAGAACTATTGATTGGTTGTCAAGCATCTTGCAGAAAGGCAAACTGATATTAAGTTATAATACAGCAGTATTCACTGATGTTGCTGTCATCACAAATAACACCATATGATTCAGCATATTAATATTAATACATCTACTGGAACACGGTTTTATTGGCTAAACCGTTGCCATTTTCACAGGCTCATCCACCCTCCTAACCTCCTAGAGCCATTCTGAATCCAAGAACAGTACAAGATCAATTCATGCAGAGAAAAGAGCTATAGAATTTACAGCCACAGGAACTGTCAGAAGCACGACATTTTTCTTTTTTTTCTGTTTCTGATTAATGGAATTAACCAGAGGCCTTATTTAAAGTGCTTGATTCACTATAGGGAGCTGATCAGATATTACCTGAAGCATACCAGTGACACACACAATATTTCAGGCTTCATCAAACAGCTGTTAAATGTATCACCTTTATAATTAAAACCATTAAAGTACATAAAAGGGCTGATGGTAAAAAAAAAAAAAAAAAGTATTTTAAATGAAGCCTTAAATCATTTTAAACATTAAGAGGGTTCAAATGATTGACCCCATTTGCATCGGTTGACCTTGACTTGTAATCTCAAAGTTAACAGGAGAAAAGGTTCCTATAATCGCTCTGTCTGCTTCTGCGAATCTGCAGTGTTTAATTTTCATTTCTACTTTGCTGCAGAGAACATTGAGTATTGACCCAGCTGAAGGAAACAATTGCTCTCTCTCTCTCTCTCTCTCTCTCGTTGGGGTGGCAGATCCCGCCAAGTTACGCCTTGGTGGGGCGGCATGCCCCATACCTATACAGCACTGACATTTGGCTACTTTTCAGGGTTCCCAACAGAAATAACCACAATGACCACAGACACTCAGCCCTTAAAAAACATTCATTTCTGTACCTTCTGACCTCATGTCAACAGACAGAATTCACAAACAGCTTCACACATCCACACAATAAAGCCAAACATTTTGTTTTCTTCTTTTTCTTTACCCTGCCCATTACATCATCACTAGTGCTCCAGGCCCACAAACAATATGTCTCCCAATTGGACATTTAGCTACACCAGCCAATCAAAATGCCACATACACACGAAAAATTGACATATATTTTGAACCCATATATATATTTTGCAGTCCCAATATTCTCTATTTCTTTTCAAATAGTTGGTGAGCCGGGTCTATGCCATGTAACCAAACAATTGCAGCATTACGCTCCAGTGGGTTTACTGCCAACTGACCGCTCACATTCGCATTGTGACAGGGTTAATTAACAGAGAAAACAGAATGACAGTTTCTTTTAAAAGCCATCTCTTTAAGATGATGTCACAGTGGGGGAACTCACTCACCTGCCACCCTCTGGTTCACAGTGGGGTTAAATTCACTCGGAGACTCCACCATACAGAAGCAATATACCATCTTTCTCATTTATTTTCCTTTTGCCTGTGCTATTAACTTTGTTTCGGTGAAGCTCACGACTCCATGTTCTGTGAGCTGACCTCTGCATGATCCTTCCCCGTGACTGACCAGTAAAATCACGTGTTCAAAGCTATTTCCCCATCGGATTCGGACGCCGCTGTCACTTGCGTTCACCGGCTTTGACACCGGCGGCGTTGTTACCCTGCCGGTCTGCTCATGAGAGCAGAAGGCACCCGAGCGTCCCGACGCCGCTCGTAATTACCGCCCGTCACCCGCTGCCTGACGGACGACGGCGGGGGTGAGGTGAACCCAAATTTCACGCGGTCGTTAGGGGTGACCTCACTGCCGCGCATCCCGGCGCCGGGGATCAATAACCCTAATGGGGTGACCGGGTTCGGGGTCCTCTTTCACCTCTGCGAACGCCACGTGTGATTGAGAACGTGTCCGGGCAGGAACTCCTTTTCTGCATCTCCCTGTCTTGTCAGAAATCGAAAAAAAGGGTGAAGAAAACTCATGTGCTGTAAAGCACGCATCGAACAAGCATGGGATATATTTGAAGGCCAAATGAAATTATAATAGCAATCCATCCAAGCTGCTCTCACAATCAATAAAATGTATTTAAGCTATCGATTTAATGAAAAAATTGACAAATGCACAGATTCTATATCGGACCTAGATTAACAGGAAGTTTAACGGTTAGCTTGGTCAAAAAATCAGATCATAATCTAGAGGTGAGAATTGCCGGTTTAGCATAGGGCTGAACTGCATAGGGGAGCAGGTTTGGATGGAGAGTATTGGAATGGAGAGTATGGTACTTCAGGTCTACAATGCTGTCCTTTTCTGGGGAGGGCTCTGCTCCGTCCTGTTCGTTTGGCACTGACCCCTGCAGGACTCACATACATCATTAGTAGAACGAGGGGACATAAATGGAAATGAGCAAAAGGTAAATTCCGTACAGACATTAACCTCTTAGCGCAAAGCCCTAGTGGTCGGCACGCCGAGATTACTGAACTCAGACATTCAGTGCTACTGCAACCAAAGTACGAGTTAAAAACATAAACGCGTTGTTTCAGTTTCATAAGTAGACCATACATGACAACTATGCCGAATTCAGAGTTTCGCAGTGCCACCATTGTCGCTTTGGTCGTTCATTTAACATGCACCCCCTCCCTGCAGTCTCATCTAGAAAACACCCCCCACCCTTGACATAATGGACAATATTGTCTATCTTGGCATTCATAAAAATATTCTTGCACCACTAAAAAATCGTATTCCGTCATAGCAACAAGATAAACCCGAAATTAGCCCTAATATATGCCTATACAGCAGTGAAAACGCTGCTCACTGAATAACAAAATAAACGAGAAAAGTTTTTTAAAATGATGCCATATCATTCTACAGTCAATATCTGCGACTAAATATTGAATAAATATACAACCTTACCATTGGTTTTACGCAGAGATGTCCCTTTGGAGAGAGAGGAGACACTTTTATTTTTTGTAGTATTTTCCAATAGTATTGGAAAATACTATTATTATTGAGGACGTCTGGACATAGCTAAGCCATATGTTTGCTGATAGACCTAGCTGACATCGTTTTCTGGAGCAAAACAGAAGCGAATAGAACAGTATCATTGACCCTGTCTCTGTCCCCATCTACTGAACATAGATGAGATTTCATCATTGCTATGTAAGTATTACTGCTCAAAATATTTCGGTTACAAATGTTGTTTTTGAAATTGAGTGTCTTTAAATAGGTTAGTGGTGTTATATAATGTGGATATTTCACACTGTAATGTAAGCGTTGGATGGTAGTGTAATAGTTTTTGTGAAGCATGCAACAGTGATGACGTGAGAGTTGGAACATTGCCAAAACGTGGTGGACGGTTGAAAATTGTTTTCATGTCGTCCCATCCCCATACAAGAAAACATAGGAGAGTACAGAGTATAGAAATACATACAAGAGTTAATTATTACACATTTAGGTACTGTACCGCATTGTGTGACAATATTTTTGCATTATTTTTTAAATCTGATAGCAATGTTTCATCTTAAACCTTCAAAAGGGGCTCATTTATATGCTTTATAATGGACAAAAAACATTTTATTTAATTTTGGAGAGATTTTGGATATGTTTCTGGATCCCTAGATATTTTAGACCACTGTACGGACTGAACGCTTGTAATTCCAACTTGAAAATGATGCAACAGTGATTTTCTTGAGTCAAAACAGTTGATTTGTAGTGAAATATGTGAATATGTTGTGATTCACAGCAATGCATAATTTAGACATTTTGGATAGATTTGGAGATGCTGGGTACACTGCTTAGTTTTTGCTTCATACATCTATAGTAGTTTTAAATATCCGCCCTTAGATTTTATGAACTTGTGGTCAATAAGTTTTTGATTGTGTAGTTCAACCTGCTGTATATATGCAATCTCTCAGTATTTCATTGCAAACTAAAAAGTGCAAATTCATTTTTGATTTTTTGTTTAGACAATTGCATTTGTGGCACTTTATTTCTTCCAAAATTATGAATATAAACTAATCTGTGTTAGTATTGTAAATTGTACAAATGTCTTGCTTCATTTAAGCCATTTTTCAAGTCTCTGTGATGTTCACACCTGGAGTTATAAAGCTATAAATAGAGTACCTCCGAAATGGGCAAGGATTGGCAAGATTTGGCATGTGTGCTAGGGGGTTAAGGAGCATTTTTTCATGCAGGGAGTAAGCCAATGTGTGAAAAAGCCTGCCAGCTCACGTAGTAGAGGCAGATCTCTGGGGATTTTCGAGACCAGGCTTGATACAGTGTTAGATACTATCTAGTCTATAGGTAATCAGAGCTCTAGGTCCAATCTAGTCAGGAAAACAGCGAATACCGCCAGGCTGAATGGCCTGTTCTTCTCATTATGTTATGTAATGCTACCAGCTCTCTTCAAAGACAGGCCACATCCTGCCCCCCCCTTTTCCCCACCCCCTCATCCCCCCACATTTAGACTGGCTGCTGCCACTATGCAGCCACTCTATCGATCAACTGTGGACAATAGCAAGCTTCTAATTACATCAGTGGGTCAATGAAACATGGCCCTTCTCTGTAAAACCAGGCCAGGGGTCCTCCATGAAACCCCTGTTCCTGATCCGTTGAGTGGAGAAGAGCAACGAGCCACTCTGACATCCATCATTCATCTTCCTGTCTCCTCCTCGTGGGATCATTACAATGCCCAATTGCAGTATGATTCAGTCATTCACAAACAAGGCTGTTCTCTGCTTGACAGGTCAATGATGATGACTCAGTCATGTCGGCCAATTAGAGGCAGCATTTCTGGGGATCTATGAATTGCACATATGCACAGACATTGCGGTAAAACTTGCGTAAGGCGTTCGCAAGTAGGGTTTTTACACTGATGGATCTGCGCTGTTCAGAAGATGTGCGTTAATGCGCACATTTTGATGTGCGTGATTTTTGTACTTAGCTTCGCATTTAACCGGGCAGCCTAGCCTAAAAACCGTCAAGTCTCTTCCGGAGACTACATGCTATGCATGATGCACCTGACGTTAGTACTGAAATAATTAAATTCACCCAAGTTAAGGCTTTTTCAGAAGATAACAAAAATGTTCAGGAATGTGGAAAGACTATGGCCCTGTCCGAATCAGAGCCATTCCATACTGTTGGCAATGCTTGTTGAGTACACTGGATGGCAAAGTTCTTAAGTTGGCAAAATTTTCTCTAAATAAAGTGTCATTAAAATTCACGGATGCTAAATAAATGTAATGTAATGTATAACAACCTCCACTCTTCTGGGAAAGCTTTATATTAGATGTTAGAGCATTGCTGCAGGGATTTGCTTCCATTCAGCCAGAAGACCTTTATTGAGGTCAGGCACTATTTGAGCAATTAGGCCTTTGGCTTTCCAATTGACCCTAAAGGTGCTGGATGGTGTTGAGGTCAGGGCTCTGCGCAGGTCAATCAAGTTCTTCCACACCATTCTCAACAAAACCATTTCTATATGGACCTCACTGAGTTGCCCAGGGAAGCACCGAATTGTATAGAATGTGATTGTATGCTGTAGCGTTAAGATTTGCCTTCATTGGAACTAAGGGGCTTAGCCCAAACCATGAAAAATAGCCCTAAATCAAGGGGTGTCCAGAGACTTTTGGTCATATACTGTATGTAGGTTTCCTGATTTTCGCTGAGTACATTAAGGAACTCACTTTTCAGAAAGTAAACAAACATTTTGGTCCCAAAAATGTTGCAGCTTCGCTTTAAAAATGAGGTTCAGATGTGCTGCTGTTTTCCTTCAACAACAACAACAACAACAACAACAACAACAACAACAACAACAACAACAACAACAACAACAACAACAACAACATCAACAACAACAGCGAAACATGAGCATGGCAGCCACGCAAGATTTAAATTCCAACTACAAGGGTCAGGCTTCTAACCACACTTGTACGTTATGGTTGGGAAATAGTATGGAGGATATTTTTTGCATACTGCATTCTGTTTACAGTGCACAGTATGCTAGAACACAGCACACATCATACAGGACACAGTAGATAGGGCTCTGCTTTAGACAGAGCCCAGGACTTCAAATCAGGCTTGCTGAACACACAAAAAATACTTCATTGCTTTTATAATTGGAAATAAAAATGTACATTGATTCATAGCAATTCATTATGATTAGAAGCTGGACAGGTGTTTTTAATGTTTATCAAATACTGTAAATGCACTGTGTTTGTAGGGTAAGCCTAAAGTATGAATGCTAACGCACATCACCCTTCAATGTAATGTAGTTATTCCAGAAATGAATAACTCTGAATTTGCATTCTTACATAATTTCCATTGCTGATCAGTAACCTGGGCTTGATGATTTCATGCTGTCATTTGACTGTTTAAAGCAAACAGTTGAACACAAATAATTTCTCAAAACATGACCTGGTGTGTCTCCTTGAAAAAAAAAGAGAAAAAAGAATAAAAAAACAAGAACTCTGTCACACAAGTGAAAATGTGTTATTTTTTGCCGGTATGATTCAGTCTCACGAGGGGCATCTCTGAACGGAGAAGCAGGTTTTTTTGTAGGGACGCTAGCACTGAAGCAGACATTAGTATCTGTGCACACGGCATAACAAAACACTGAAGCGAATAAGCAAGCGATTGCAGAACTCTGCTCAACGAAGGCTTACAATCTGAACAGATTTTACATTTTCTTGTCAAATGCTATCAAAGAGTCTTCACCCACATTCCATTAAACTCAATTTATATGAAAGACATTGAATACAGTTGACATTTTTCAACATTTTAAATGTAAGGCCAAAAGAGCTCTTACAGAACATATCCGAATGTTGTCAGAGGCAATACAGTGGCTTAGGGAGTCAGTTACATGTAACAGAAGTGACATCAGCACTGAGTGGGTAGCTTTCAGACCTACCCTCCAGCGGGTTTAGTGTCAGTCAAACACTCACATGACAACACTGCACTGGTCACGGCAGAGTGGCAGTATAATGGCATGCCGAGAACATGCAGAAACTATCCTGTTTAAGATGATGCTACATGACAGAGGAGGAAATGGCATTCAGTTCAACACACACGCACACACACATGCACACACACAAATCCAAATAAACACACATACACACACAAATCTAAATAAACACACACACACATATGCACACACACTGACACACAAACACACACAAATCCAAATAAACACTGACACACAAACACACACAAATCCAAATAAACACACACACACACACACATGCATGCACACATACACACACAAATCCAAATAAACACACACACCCACACAAATACAAATACACACATGCATGCACACATACACACACAAATCCAAATAAACACACACACATACACACAAATTCAAATGATGATGCACATGCACACACACACACACATACACACAATTTTGAATAAACACACACACGCTCATGCACACACACACACAAACACACACACATGCACACACGCACACAAATTGGCTTAAAAATGTTAATAATTTGGACATCAAAAACAACTGTGAATCGAATCGAATCGAGGTTCTTATGACATATTATTCAAATGCAAAGCATCAATAAGTGTTATCAAGCATCACTTTACACATTCATCCATCCAGCCATCATCTAATCCGCTTAGTCCTGGTCAGGGTCGCTGGAGGTGGGGTGGGGGGTGGTTTGAAGCCTATCCCAGCATGCATTGGGCAAAGAGGGCAGGAGGTTGCCAGTCCATTTCAGGGCAACACATCATGGGGTAATGCAATTGCTTGTTAAGTATTTCTCTGAATCGATGCTTGCTATTCCCGCACTGTTGCCTCGCTATAAGCGTCCATTTTGTAGCTTTAGACTAACAGTATGCAATCTGGATATAGTGTTTGAAAATGAGGCACTGATAAAGTGTTTGGCTGGGTCAATGACAGATGAAATGACTGTGCCTTACAAGGGTTGCTGCTGAGCAGCTTTCCCAACATTAGTGTTCATCCGGCAAACGACTCGGCTTTCCAACAGCTAGCCGCCTGTGGATATTTATAAACCAATGAACACGCTAACTGCTCCGCGAGGTGCGGCCGGCTAGGAGGGAATACCAAATAGCATGGTTTGTGCGCCATGTTGTGAAATATAACCCCACCCAATCTCAGAGATTTTGCCGGAAAAGCTCAGGACATATATCTTCTGCTCAGTGAAACTGAAGGTGCTTAAAATTAGTAGAGTTTGTTCCACTTCATCTACGCAGGTACACACTGGCTCTTGTGCTGTTAGTGTTTCACTGATAATGTTCTTCACAGGGGAACTTAAGAACTAAGGACAGACTAAATATTTTCATAAGTGTGTTAACAACTGGAAAAGAACTACACTGCAGGCGACTCCTCATGTAAAACTACAGTACACCTGTTATAGCTGAAAACACAACCACAAGCCTGTGACTTTGATGGTTATATAATATAATCAAGATGTACACAGTGTCCAAAATTCAATCAACTTATGTCTTAAACGTGTACTAATGTTTACTCAATTACTCATGGTACATTTGTCTTTTCCAGCACAAATACAGTGCTGCCGAACATAAGAAAAAGCCTGTCAGATATCTAGAGATTAGATAATAGCCTTAGAGAGAGAAATAGTAAACTGGATAGAATATTATATTGTTTCTAAGAATGCTGCCAAGCCCTGCCCTCCATAAACATTAAAGCAAATGTGATTTGGGCGATTTAAAGTCACGTTGATACTCTAATCTAGGCAGGGGATCCATGGGTCTCACCTCCTGCAGAGTTTGTCTCGGAAAAGACAAAACCAGAAGACAAAGCTATCTATGGGGCCAGAGGCCCAGACTAGCTACAGGACGCATAAAGATCTGGTCCCTTTTGTTCTTAAGTCGGAGTACAATCGGAGACATTTAATTGAAATCACTGTCTGACAATATGGTTGTCAATATAGATAACTGAGGTCTGCTAACAGAAATCTGTATTTTTCAGAGAGGTTCCAGTTTAAAGCAAAAACCCACACGATGCAAGTGGTTTTGTTACATGGAAAAAAATTTCCACTGAAGGTGGAAAGTACAGATGGCTGGTTTCAACAATTATTTGTCTACAATTTTCACCTCTGTGATTATAAGCAGAACTAAACTGCCATGCTTTTTATAGGTATTCAATAGATCCTAACACATAGAATGTACGGCCTTGTTAGAAAGGGACTAAATACATGAATCTTTTGATAGCAATATCAAAAGATTAGCCAAACTTTCAACAACATAAGGTCACTTTAATTAATTTGTACACTGTCAGCTTTTAGATAGGCCAGTCCTTGTCATAAATGAACCTGACCCTCCAACCCACAACCCCCTCCGCTCCTTCGCTCGGCATCACCCAATCGGGGCAAACATGCTCAAGCCATGCTGGGTAAGGTATTTAAGGCCACAGGAAGATGTTTTGTGCTGCAGTTGGTTTTGAAGCCCTGGAGGAGAGTTTTCTTCTTTTTATTTTGGTAATGGTTATTTTGGCTGGGAAAGGATAATACTGTACTTTGGCATGGCCCGGCGAATCAGGTTTCACTCTTTATGTATTATACTGTATTAAATATCCTACTTGTTCAATGTCTTAAAGGTAATGAGCATACATTCAATAAAGATAGTATTATTTCAATTCACAATTTTAATTGACTCCTTATTAAATTAAATCATTTAGGCTCACAACTTCATACAGTTTGTTTTGGCTTGTCAGTTGATTCCACCAGGCTACTGTAGACTAACCTATGAATGAATTTGGTGATTTAATTGATGATTGTCATTTTCAGTAATAATTATTAAATCAAATAATGTAAAATATATTTTATATGGAGGTCAAGTGAGCAGTTCAAGCACCCAATACCACTTGTATTCAGAATTCATGTTTTTATTCAATCCTCGCTTGTCTGACAAGCTCATGTCATATAAGTCAAAGTAAGTCAGTCATCTGGGTACAGTACACTTTATTTATTTATTGTCACCTGTTAAAGTTGACAGATCTCCATAGAGGCCATGCAATTTATTTATTTGTTTATATTGGTCCTGCTATCTTGAGATCACGGCTAACTTTTGTTATGTGGAGATCATAAGATTTCCACAATAAAATATAAATCATCATTTCTCATAGTCAGAACATAGTAAATTGTGATGTAACACACCACTTAATTACGTACACCTGCTCATAACGCAAGTAGCCTATTCCCCAAACAGTGAATCATGTGGCTGCAACTCAACAAGCATGCACACATGGTAAACAAGTTTAGTTTTTTGTTCAACCAAACATTACAATCGTCAAGATGTATGACCTAAGTGACTTTGATCGTGGGATGATTGTTGGTACCAGATGTGGTGGTTCCAGCATCTCAGCCAATATAAGGGTGAGAAATGATTTTTAAAAAAATAATAAAAAAATTTAAAAAAGACCTCTACAGTTGATGGCCAAAGAATTTTCACTATAATTACAGAAATTCCCCAAGCACCTGACTGACAGATCAGAAAGATTTTTCAGGAGGCAGGTGTGGATGTGACAGTAACTACTGTCCACCAAAGACCTCACTACCATAACTACAGAGGATACACTGCAAGATGCAAACCACTATTTAGCCACAAAAACAGAACGGCTAGTTTACAGTTTACTAAGAAGAACCTAAAAGAGCCTGCAGTGTTCTGGAAAAAGGTCTTGTGGACAGACGAGACCAAGATTCACTTGTATCACAGTGATGGAAAAAGCAATGTGTGGAGGCAAAAAGGACCTGTCTGAGACCAAAAGCACTCCCCCTCATCTGTGAAACACGGTGGTGGGGGTGGTATGGTCTGGGCATGTCTGGCTGCTACAGGTACTGACTCACTTCTCTTCATCGATGATACAACTGCTGATGGTAGCAGCAGAATGAATTTAAGTTCAAGCAAATACATCCAAACTCTTTGTAAGGTGCCTCATCCCACAGCAAGATGATCCCAAACATACTGCTAAAGCACGAGTTTTCCCAAATCCAAAGAACTGAAAAATTCTTTACTGGCCAAGTCAGTCACCCGATCTGAATCCAATTTAATATGCATTTCATATGCTGAAGAGAAAATCTAAATCTAAAACTGTGGAATACAGACCCATATCAAAATAAGTATGTCTTTGTTCCAAACATTATAGAGCTCACTGAAAAAAAAAAAATATATATATATATATATGTATATAGAGAGAGAGAGGGAGAGAGATTTAAACTAATCTTTGCCATTACATTGTGCAATAAGTGAACAGTGAAATAAATCTTAAGCGTCACTTGATGTAAAAATTTTAGCTTTAATGTTGAGAGGCATGATTCTTTTTTATGCCTGTAGACTTTAGAAGGGAAGCATCAGAAAGAAAGTGGCTGAAGCCTCCTTTTTGGCTTTGAGCGCACGCTGAGCACGCGAAGCGATACGGGCGGCGGTAATGCGTCCAATCGCACGCGAAGCGGAACACCAAGTGACGGACGGGGTGCAATTCGCCGGCTACCCCCCACCCCCACCCCGCTTCTCTCTCGCAGCTTAGCAACCCGCTATTAAAAGGCACTATCCCCGCATTCATATCGTTCCAGGCGGAACGCGGACCGCCCCGTACCGGACCGGGGGAACCGCCGCCTTGTAAAGCGCCGCCGGATTAGTGTCTCAGAAAAAGGACGGTGAATATTTTCCGGTTTAAATGGACCGTCGCGAGCGCTGCTCTGCGTTAGAGACCCGCGATGCCACCGGCACAGTGGAGAGGGGGGAAGGCATGAATCTTTCATTCAACACTTTTATGTCAGAAACACTCTTCCCTTACTTTCCAGAATACATTTTTGAACCAGGCTTGCTCTGGAACCAATTATGCTGAGCGTAAGGATATAACAGACTGTTATAATAATAATAATAATAATAATAATAATAATACATTTATTGATAAAGCACTTATTAAGGTTTGCATAGTATTTTACCATGAGAACAATAAAGCATGCGTATTGATTGATATGACAGGACTCCTACCCTTCTCTGTGAGCCTCTCCCTTCTCCAGCTCCTGAATGACTCCCAGCAGGACCTTGATGGTCTCCTGACTGGAGCTGATCAGGTTCTCCATCGCCTGAAGCTGCACTTTGAGGTCCCCATCCTGAGCGACGGCCACTATCTGCTTGCAGGCCTGGCCCGCGGCCGCCACGGCCGCGCCCCCGGGACACGCCCCGGCGTCCTCCGGTGCCCCCAGAGGCCTGGGGTGGCACTGTGGCTGGGCGGAGCAGCCGGCGTGCAGCAGGGCCTGCGACTGCAGCTGCAGGCCGTTCAGCTCCAGGGCCTGCCTGCGCCGGCTGCGCAGCGTCGGGCTGTCCAGGCACTCCACCTGCGTCAGCGAGTTCCAGGCCAGGGGCTCCGTCACCTTCGAACCCGCGTCCTCCAAAGACCTGGACGAGGCCTCCCTGAAGGTCCGGAGCTGGCGTCCGGTCGAGGGGTCCGGGCCCCCTTCCGCCCGGAGCGGGCCCCTGCGGCCTTCGGGCCCGTCGCCGTACGCCAGGAAGTCGGCGTCGGCGCTGGAGTCCGAGGTGCTGGGAAAGCGGCGGGAGTCCTCGGAGCAGCTGACCAGCGAGGACTCCGGGCACGCGGCCCCGTCCGCGCAGTTTGCGGCGGGGAGGTCCTCGGCCGCGTCGGCGCAGTCCATGGCGTGGAAGAGCGCCCGCGTCTGGTGGCTGACCTTGGCCACGCACCGGGCGGAGCCCCCCAGGCTCTCGGCGTCCTTCGGCCCCGCCGCGTCCGTCGGGAAGCCGTTGTCCTGACCCTGGAAGCTCTCCACCGCGGCGGAGTGCTTGAAGGTGTGTCCCTTCTTGCGCTCGAAGGGGAAGGTCTGGTAGCGCGTTTTAAGGTCCGGGGACGTCTGCACGCCTGTGCTCCGCGTGACGTTGGGGATGGAGCGGCGAGCGGGCACGGTCATGTACTTGCGGTACGCCATTTTGTAGGACACGGGCCTGGCGCCCTTCCCGCCCGCCTGCTTGGCGGCCTCCCGCTGCTCGTTCTGCGCCTCGCAGATGTCCTTGAAGCGCACCTGCAGGGCCTTGTTCCGCTTGCGCACCTGCCTGCTGGGGTCCAGGCTGTACTTCTCCTCCAGGGCCAGAGAGGGCGCCGCTTCTGAGTCGGACTCCGAGTTGGTGAGCGTGCATTTGCCAGCCTCCCTGCTCACCATGGTTCCTGAAAGTGAGGAAACGGCGAGTTACTGTCACAGAAAGGAAACTGTTGTTACAGATGACTAAGAATTCATTCCAGTCTCTTAAGCCGCGTTTCCACCAAAAGTACCCCGAACTTTTAGTCCCAGGAACTACTTTTCAAAGAGCTAAAAGGTTCCTTCAGCCCACTGTTGTCTGCGTTTCCACCGCGGTCTAAAGTCCCGCGAAGATTAGGCAAATTAGCCTTATTTTATCCATCCTCGCTTCCTTTCCTTGTCTCCTTTACTAGTATGGAAGGCCAAATGAGTCAAAAAATGCATGAAATTGATGTCTGGAATCACGTGATGAGAACACAAAAACAACATGTAGACAACACACTGACAATGCTTGACCCCAGACCTGAATACATTTTGGTCTTCGATACTAGGAAAGGACACAAGGAAAGGTTTGGATAACAAGTTTGGATAAAATAAGCTACTGGAATGAGCATCTAGTTTTCTGGCATGGATGACTGTCATGATATGTATAACTGTATAATTATCCAATGATTATTTAATTATAATAAAATGTAAACAATGTTTTTTACAGCACACAATATTATTCAATTGTAAACCATCGTCACTGTGTCCATTTTTAGGAAAAAATCATTGGGAGTACGATTAAATGCATTGCTATCTTTTTATTTAGAAATATATCTTTTTGTAAAGGCTTCTCACTGTGGAACAACTGTCTTATGCTACTGAGTTATGCTACTTAGTCTTTTCCATAATTCTGAACATAAAATGCAACTAATGAATTCTGTAATGTTTTATATTCCGTTTGGGATCTTGTCTTTAAGGACTTGCACCCCGAACATGAAGCTCACAGTCTCCAGGGACTGTATGTTATTAATTCATTATGGTATGAGATCAGTTGAATCCGGTGGTGAATTCAGCAGAGATGGAGGACTTGAGACGTCTCAGAGTCGTTGCATTTCTACTAAATTAATTACTTGCTTCATCGTCCCCAGATAACTGTGCAGTCCATTGAATTACAAGCCTTTCAGGTTATTAGAATGTACATGTCAATTCCCCACCGTTCACTCCCACAGAAATACTAGCATTCCCCTGCTGGATGGTCGGCTGTGCTTAGATTGACAAAAGGATTGGTTCTGAGTGAAAGAACCATAATACAGAAATTTCCGGTTGCCTCACTTTTTTACATCAGTTCTTATTAATGCAGAGGAATTAACATTAATGGTGGTAATAACATGAATAATAGTAAAAAGAAGGTGGGGTGCTGCTGGGGCACTGGAGCAGCGCCCATGCTATTTCACCTAATATTAAGGGCAACAGAAGATGAGATCATTAATCCGTCAAACCTTATTCACACCTTATATACCAAAGTACATTAAATGGATGCATTATTCATGCATATATACGTACATACACTTTTCTTTCCAGAAGGATGTAAATATCACACTGTTGTTTTTATTTATTGAATCTTATTTTAATTAGTCGTATTTACCACTATTTTTCTGTGGCTTGTTGTTGCCATATGTTGTAGTAATATTTCAAATAATAACATACACACGTTTTTATCCTCACTTATAACAAGAGATTGGAACATTGACAGTAGCTACAGTAACTAATGCTATTGTCCTGAAAACATTTAAAATGTAAAATTGTGCAACAACACAGAACAATAATATGGACAGTTTTAACATCATTGTTAATAAGAGAACACAGTTAAAGCAGCTGTCTGTGGGTGATATCAAAACACAGGCTACTTCCAAAATGCCCTCTAATTTAAATCGCCACACAACAGATAATGTTAGGCTCCGCGTCCAGGACTCATGTTAAAATGTTTTCAATAAGCTTCAGTTAACTATGCAGAAAGCAGTCCAAACATCTAACATAGCTTCACAAAATTAGCAACATAGCTACTCCAGTCACTGTCCCACTAAAATACACGGTTAGGCAGTGAATGCTAGTTCACTTGCGTCTATATTTCCATTTTGTTTTTGTGTTGCTCGTCATCCACACAGTAATGTTACAGAACTATATTGCTTGGCTAAAGAATGCTATTGTATTTTTTATGAACAAACAATTCCATGTATTTAACCTTCTGTGTCTTCGCGTCGTGCCTAACAACACCCTTTAGCTGTGACTATATACACAATATCCTTAATTTTATTTTTGAAAAAATATAATACTGTGCAGAATATATTGCATTACTAACTCAAACACTAGACTGGCACAGCAATGAAAACTAACAAGAAAATTCACCACAAACTGCGGATACCTCTTGACCAACCAAAACACAAACACGGAATATATACCTGGAGATGGGCATTTTGCTTATGCGAGCTTTTCACACACAGTCATGCATAAGCAAATTATTTTTTAAATATACTGAGAGAGCCATGACCTGCTATTTTTTGCTCATAATATTTACCTCCACAATTCATTTGTCTTATTATTGAGTAAACGACATGCTGTGGTGAATGTGCTGCATCTTCTAAGGGTGTCGACCCTGTCATTTGTTGAGCTCCAATATATTAACAGTATTAGCACAACGAATTCAATGCTGACATTACTTATACATTCATAACACACACTCATTCCTGTCTCCATTGAATTTGTAATTGGATTTGGAGAAGAGTGTGTCTATGACAGCTTTGCTGTTGTGCAAGATTAATTTATTAAAACATCCCATAACCCTAACTGTCCTGTGGATTTGTGAGTCTCCAGCCACCCCCCACCCACCCATCATCTCGGACAGGAAAACTCACCGGCTGGGACAGCCTTTGTGATTCAGCCCAAGTTCACGATGGAAGCATATCTTTAATGGTTGGCTTAAGAACAGAGAGTACCCTGGGGGTGTGTGTGCGTGTGTGTGAGAGAGAGAGAGATTGTGAGTGTGTGTGCGAGATTGAGAGTGAGAGTGTGTGTGTGTGTGTGTGTAAAGAAAGCTGTGATAAGGTCTGCATGGCTACATGCAAACACACACATGCACGCACGCACATCCATAACCAAGTTACGATCTATGCTTTGCTTTCTGAAAATACACTGCATTTATTGTTTTTTAAACTTGCAACATCAAAAGTCAAATCGTTATGAATTATTTTTGTGCCGGAAAACTTTAAATGCAAACAAATTGAAATGCGAGTGCTGCACCTACAGCTGATCTGCCCACGGTAAGAATTTCAGTCTGGCACAGAGAACCAGAGCAGGTACGCACTCAACAAAGATTTACCTCCCTTCCGAGGTACTCAAAGTGACAAGAATCTTCTGATATCAGATTATTCACAGTATATCATCCACTTAATTTAGCCCCGGAGTCACGACAAAAGTTAGTAGCCAGCAGAGATCTTTATATCATCCTCGGTCTGAGCCACAATCTTATCAATCTGATCTACAGACGTTATTAACAACATCCTGGGGTGCAGTAGAACCGCACCAAATCCGCATTGCATTTCAGCACCAGGACCTCAACACATTAACTCACTTTAGTCCTTTCTCCTGGTGCTTCCTTCAGCTCAGTCACAGTACAGTAAACTCTCCAATGGACAAGGAAACGAAATAATCGCAGAAAGTTCAGCTAAACATAAGCAGGACATGGCGATAATGAGTAAGGTGCGGTCACTGAAGTGTGGTTTAATTTCCGAAATCTTTCTGTAATCATTAATGGTTTCGCTTTTGTGAAGTTTTGTGGGGTTTTTTTCTCCACTGAAAAGTGATACAAGCAAAAAAAAAAAAAACCTCTTAAAAGACAGTACTGTGCAGTAGCTTTAATAATAGTCTTAACAAAACAGAAACAGCCAGGTCTAATTAAGAAGCTAGGCCTGGGGTCATCATCCAGAGATCTACTGTACACTTACACATTCAATACAGCATATTTTAGATGCATGGTATCCTAGCAACAAGCATAAGGTGTTTTTCTATCATTATTCTTTTTATTATTTAATATTTTTTCCAACCCTGCTTTTCGTCCCAGATATCTTTCTCAGTCCCAAGGCATTTCTTGGAGTGATCATTTCTCCTGTAAGTTTTTTTATTATGGTTTAGAGCATTACTTGTGGCTGTTTAAAACTTTACTTCACTGTTCCTCTTACACCTCCTGGAGATCTACCATCCTGTAGGTCTTCATTTTAACTTTTAATTTGGTAGACCAGATTGTGCTACCTAGCAGCTCCAAGAGATCTCTAGCTGTGCAATGAGCTGTGCTTTGTTAGGGCTTGACTGAAAACCTACAGGACGGCAGATTTCCAGGAACAGGGTAGACCACCCACCCTGCTGTATGAAATCTCAGATAAGAAGGTGAGGTATTTTAAAAATAATTAGCAGTTATTTGGTCATTGTAGCAGCCCTACTAATTAATCATTTTTACTTGCTACTGCAGTTCTGTTTGGCTTAAGGCTGTGGAGCAACCCACATACATGAGAAGGTAGGGGTTCAGAAAGGAGGGTTGAATCTATTTCTGGATTTGATGCCAACCTCTGCTCTTAATCATTTAATTAGCCCCATCATGTGTGTGATGGCTAAATGAATTAGTATAGTCAACCTGCGCATCAAGCATTTTGTTTACTGAGTACCTCATTCCAACACTGATATTTTGTTGAAGTGTTGTTTTGACAATACAAAACAGGGAAAAGATTGCACAGTCAATGTACTCTTTGTTATTGCGTTCATATGGGTATTGAGGATGTAAAGATCTGCTTACCTTCTCTGAGCAGATTCTTCAAGTTTTTGCTATCGTCTTTTGATCTTAGCATTCATTCCTACTGTGATTTACTTTAGTTTAAACAAACTGTAAAAATTCCATTCACTTCACTTAATTAAGATGAAGATGGAATTCATTTAAGATGGAGATACCTAGCTGACACTTAATTGAGCTCCATCTCCATCTTATATTTTTTTCTCTAGCCTGAGATGAAGATTGAGATGACGAAAGAGAGCACTACTGTACAGTGTGGAAAGCAGTTGAGGGTGTGTGTTGTCGTTACCTGCCAGTGCATGGCTTACATAATTGCCATTCTTTAAAATCAAGCTAATGACAAGTTTAAAAGTAAGACTTCTGTCTCCTTTATTCCAACTCATAGGCACTCTTGACTCAGTCAGAAGCATTGCAAATGGGGGGTCTGGAGCCTATCCCAGCATGCACTTGGCAAGAGGAAATACACCCTGGTCCAGCATAGGGCAGACACACCATTCACTCACACACTCATACCCATTTTGACTCTCCAGTTAGCCTAACCTGCATGTCATTGGACTGTGGGAGGAAACCAAAGTACCTGGAGGAACCCATGAGGACATGGGGAGAACATACAAACTCCACACAGAAAGGCCCCAGCCGGGTTTCAAACCAAGAAACTTCTTGCTGTGAGGCAACTACTTTTTTCAGTTTAAAACCACTTTTCCTGTCATACTCATGTCATACTCTGAAGTGATTATAAAAACCTTAAAGCCTTTCATTATTACAAACAAAACCACAAATACAGTAGATTTACAGCTGAATTGAAGTGTCTGTCCTATTCATAGTGTCTGCTTCACAGCCAGAACTAAAGTCTCTCACCAATTTCTCCGTTTCCAATAACCACCCTTTCTTCTAATAACCAGAGGTACTTCATCCACCAGGGATTATGACTAATGCATTATTGACTCTAAAATTGTAAAAAAATAAAATAAATAAATAATAATAATTTAAAAGTAATCCTCCTCAATCTACTTACTCCATGTACTTTAGCGGATGATGTTGTATGTGTGTGTGTGTGTGTGTGTGTGTGTGTGTGTGTATGTGTATGTGTGTGTGTGTGTGTGTGTGTGTGGTGTGTGTGTGTGTGTGTGTGTGTGTGTGTGTGTGTGTGTGTGAGAGAGTGTGTGTGTGTGTATGTGAGTGTGTGTGTGTGTATGTGTGCGTGTGTGTGTGTGTGTGTGTGTGCGTACAGTGAGCTCCATAATATATTGGACAAAGGCTTTTTTTATTGACCCTGTCCTCTGCATACTAAGGGTATTAAATCTGAAATTGTGGAGTACAGAGTCAATTAAAGAAAGAATATGTCTCTGTCCCAAATGTTATGGAGTTCACTGTATACAGTGTGCTCAACACTTTATACAGATGTGTGTTTGTTCAACTGTCCTATTATATGGCAAACCATTGAAAACTCAAGATGGACTCTTCAGCAAAATACATAAGTAAATAAATAGATCATTTACAGCAATACATTTTAGCACTAAAAATAAGAGCAGACACTGGGTGAGATATATAGATAATAGTTTGACATTCCCACTGTAAATCTGACAAAACAATGTGAATAACACTAATGCACACTGCCGATTTGCATTAAACCATATGGTCATTTTATGGCTCTGGTTGTTGACAGTGCTCACCATAAAAGGCTGAGAAAGGATCACATTCAATCACCATTAACCCAAAATGTCTCCATTACATCTTAATGCATTTTATTTTTTCAAACACAGTTAGATGAGCTAAGCAATGACCAGCATTAACCAATTGCTTGCATTTATGGATTAATCTGGAGAATGTTAAGGACAAATGTTGATTTAAACAAGGCCAAAATCCTTCCTCATAAACATCATGGATTTTCTTCCCTTTGATGTTTTAGCTTGGGTAATGCTTGCGAAAAGTCAGTCACTGTATTGCTGAGAACAAATCATAATGATTAAAATGATTAATCATTTTCTCTCCTGGGATTTAAAAAAAAATATGTTTAGAATTCTGGAGATTAAAAACCGAAGGCATCACAAAGAACTGAAAGCAATTTACTCTTGGCAGTTTCATTTCATTCCTGTGAATTTCAATGCTAGTTCCAGTCAGAATGTGTAGCAAAATACCCAGTATGTGTCTTCCATTTTAATTTATATTTCAAGAGGTACCCTTTAAACAGTCATCCTTGTACTTCACTCTCTTGGGTATAGTTAAGTAAAAAAAATAAAAAAAAAATAGAGTTTTGTGTTTAAAAATGTACCACATTTTATTTCTTCTTCCCTAGCTGAGAAGAGCTATTTATCTCATTTGTCTCTGTGTTTTCAGAGGAACTGCCATATGCACTGAAATATATCCCTTCAGTATATCAGCATAGTATGAAGTGCAACTCAACACGTAATTTCAGCACACACACACACACATACATATATACGGCATGCAAGGGCTGTAAAATTGATATCAGATAAGCAGAAATAATATTTGAAAATACAATTTTAAAATGTCATCGCATTCAATTAAAAATATAAACTTCCATGCATCACCAGTCCTTGATTAGCCTATATATATAAAAACTGTAGTCAAAGATAAACCGGTTACGAAAAATACAAAATAAACACTATGATTTATTCTATGCATGCCTTACACACGTGTGTGTGTTTTAGTGCGCACTCACATGTACGTGCATAAACACACAGTGACAGCACGCAAGATCTTGTCTGAAAGATTCTTAAAGAACGGCTGACTTGTTCCGCAGCCGTTGCGTAAAAATGATGAGTCACCGGTATGACAGCAGGAGCTCCAAGCTCCCCCCCCCCCCAGTTAATGTACACTTAAGCTGAAGAGATGTAGTCCCTTTGACATGAAAACATTGAACAATTTGCCATGATTATGCTTTACACTGAATCTCAGTGACAGGTCTTTTCTCTTGAAATGTGCTTTGTTCAATGAAACATCACTGAAATTCAACACTGTATATAAAGTAAAGTGAATGGTAAACCTGAATGCGTTTGTACCACTGAGAACCATGCTGCTGCATGTAAGGCTAATGCAGCAGATATTAGCACATCACACACTGCCGGGGCCTCCTAATGCAGAGAAAACCTGGGGAGCTTTGGAGGACCGCTGCTCAGATAGAGTGCGCTGTGTTTGGGTCCTAGTCCGTTAGCGACAGGCATGGCCCAGCTGCTGTGTTTGGGTCCTAGCCCGTTAGCGACAGGCATGGCCCAGCTGCTGTTTGGGTCATAGCCCTTTAGCAACAGGCATGGCCCAGCTGCTGTGTTTGGGTCATAGCCTGTTAGTGACAGGCATAGCCCAGCCGCTGTTTTTAGGTCATAGCCCATTAGCGACAGGCGTAGCCCTGCTGCTGTGTTTGGGTCATAGCTCGTTAGTGACAGGCATAGCCCAGCCGCTGTTTTTAGGTCATAGCCTATTAGCGACAGGCGTAGCCCAGGCTCAGCCCTGTGATATCCACTCGTTAGGCCCACTCAAGATTCTCCCAGCATGTCGCATTTCCAAACATTAGCCGATTGCATAGCTAGACTCTTTAAATTAAGCATTCCTGGCAACTATCTCGACGTTGCGCTTTCTGGCAAGTTCACAAACCACTATCCTACTGGAAATTTCCCATTTTTTAATTTGGAGCTCCTTGGATGGCTTCCATGCTTATTTTCTTAGTTGCTGCAGCTGCGGTCACCTCTCTCTCTCTCTCATGAGTAACTGGCAGTTTTTTCTGCAGGGAAATTTGCACTGCTGGGTTCTTTGCGTATCTGACTGGGGTTCAACCCAGGTTAAAGACACACTTTTCAGTGACTACTGCACTCCGCTCACTGCCAACTACAAAGCAGCTTTAAATCATGAGCTGCATTTGTGCTAATGCATGTTACCGTGTTTAATGAGAATATAACTATTATAGAGCTAATGCCTTTTTAGTTTGCTCATCTTTTCATGCACTAGGTATGTACTCAGTATTAGTAGACTTGAATAATGCACAGAATGGAAGATACCATTTTGAATGAGCAGAATCTTTATGTGCAGTCTGAGTAATAATAAGAATTCAGAAGGAGAGTCATGAAAAAGGTTACAATTGGTGTTTTACACAAAATACATATTTTTTTCCCCTGTGTAAATAATGATATATGGTGAGCTTTACAATGTTTGGGACACAGGAACAGACTTTTTTTTTCTTGCTTTAGCTCTGTACTCCTTGCAATTTTAGATTTGTAATAAAATAAATCATGTGATTAAAGTGCAGATTTTCAGCTTTTATCAAAGGGTATTTTTAAACATTTTGGTTTCACTATGTAGAAGTTACAGAACTTCACATCATTTTTATGCATAGCCCCCCACGGTCTCTTCACGAGGCATGTGTGGATGCGTCAGTGACTGCAGTTCGTAGGAGACTTAAAGAACTCTAACAGAACTACAGAGGCTAAACTACAGGATGCAAACCACTAGTTAGTCGTGAAAAGCAAGATAGCCAGATTATAGTTTGCTAAGATGAGCCTGTATATTTCTGGAAAATGGTCTTATGGACAGATGAAACGAAGATTCACTTGTATCAACGTGATGGAACTGGACAAGATCCAAAGGAACCCCCCTGCCATCTGTGAAAAATGGTGGTGGGGGCGTTGTGGTTTGGGCATGCATGGCTGCCACAGGTCCTGGCTTACTTATTTTCAACGATGATGTAACTGCTGATTGCAGCAGTGGAAAGAATTTTGAAGCATACAGAAGCATCTTATCTGCTCAAGTTCGCGCAAATAGTGTCTGCTCTTGATAGTACAAAGCACTCTACTGCCCTCTTTGTGGACTGTGAATCCAAAGCCTTTGACACAGTTGATCATCCACTTGTGTTACAGAACTTATCCAGTATTGGTTTGGTTCCTATGACTTTTTAGTTTTTCAGAATCACTTCTCTGTTAGGTATCAGTGTGGAAAGGTAGGTGAGATCCGATCACAGCTTTTACATATAACTAAAGGTATTCCCCAAGGTTCGGTCCTGGTGCCAGTTTTAACTGTTTATATCAACAATATTGCTGCATCCCTGAACACCTGTAATTATCATCTGTTTGCAGATGCTGTATTGTACTGCTGTTCTGATTCTACAGTCTTCTGTCTAATACTCTGCAACATTCTTTTAACATTGTTCAGAAAAAAAGAAAGTATATTAGGCTTAAATTTGTCTTGAATTCAGAAAACGAAAAAGTACATTCTGTTCTTCAGAGCTAGGCCAGTTGAATTACAAAAACCTTCATATCTGCTCAGTAACTGGAATGCTCATTGAAAGGGTCCCTCACGACAGATAACTTGTTATTTGGATAGAGGACAAACTCACTTTCAAAATATTTCATATTGATAATTTAACAAGGAAGCTGCAATCAAAGACACAAAACTTGCTTTCCCATGTCATGGAGAACGAGGCTATTCGAAGCAGTTTCTTCTACCAGATTCAGACTATGGTGACATATTGCTCAGGCATGCAACTGCTACTACCCTTAAGCCATTAGAGGCTGTCTATCACACTGCCCTTGGTTTTATAACAGGTGACAGCTACAGGACCCATCACTGTATCCTGTATAATAAGGCTGGCTGGTCCCCTCTGTCAAAAAGATGTCGCCGTCACTGGTATGTTTTTATTTATAAAGCCTCGCTCTGACTGCTACCACCTTCTTATTTATCCTCACTTCTGGTCTGGAATAATACCACATGTCATCATACACATTCTCAGGACTGGCTGAGTTCCCACTGTTAACTCCAATCTGGGGCGATCTGAATTCTACTACAGTGCCCTATACACATGGAACATCTCACAAAAATACACTAAAGATTGTCGTCGCATTGCTGTCATTTAAAACAATTCCAGAACTTGATTGTAACTTGAAATGTATTTCCCTGTACTTGTTTTAGGTGAGGTTGTTAGGCATTGTAAATGAGAGTCTGTCCCTCAATGCATCTCTGAGATTTAAATGAAGGTTGAATGAATGGTAACTAGCCTCCAAAACAAGCAAGAACTGAAGATGGTTGCAGTACAGGCCTGGCAGAGCATCACCAGAAGATACTCAGCACCTGATGATGTCTATGGATCACAGACTTCTAGCAGTCATTGCATGCAAAGGATATGTGACAGTGTACAAAACATCACTACTTTCATTTACGTGACATTAATATGTCCCGAAAGTAAAGGTGACCTGAGGGGGGGTTATCTCTGAGTGGTTATTTATAAAATGTGCTATGATTTCTACCTGGTGAAGCCAAAATGTATATCCTTAGATAAAGTGCTGATAATGTGCACTTTAACCACATGTGAATTGTTTGATTACAAATCTAAAATTGCGGAGTACAGAGCCAAATCAACAACAACAACAAAAATGTCTTAAAATATGTTATAATGTCTCAAACATTATGGTGCTCATGGTATATAAAGTCACTTCATGGGACTTAAACTTTATTCAAGCTTCATGGACTGTTTATTACTGCATTTTTGTCACCAAAGGGCTCATTCAATTTAAATAAATAAATAAATAAAGATTCCAACACTAATGAATCCTGCTGTTTTTAGCTCACGGGTCTCCGAAAAATGGAGCGATATAAATATGTCTTTCTCTTACATGTTCCTGCAGTTTTTGTCTGAAAATCCTGTTTATCTGCATGTTTGCGTATCTGAGATTATCTTTCTTGCTTTGAAGTGGGTTGTGTGTGTGAGGAAAGCGAAGCGAGGCCACGTCATGTCTGCCAAGTTTCGTTTTCGTGGGATAAAGTGGATAATCTTATTCCACATGTGCATCTGCATTCCAGCCTCATTTTACTCTGCGCTGCGGAAACAGATTCTCTTTCCCTCCACCGACATCGTGTTTCCATTAGAATCATTGCGTCCATCGCCTTTAAAATGAAAATTATGCCCGGGTTTCGATACAGCAAATCTCAAACGAGGCTCTGCAGCAGCAACGTCTTCCAATTTCAACAAAAAATTAACCTGTTGAATTGATAAACAAATGATGTCTTTCTGCAACACCATTTCATCTATTTGTTTGCGTGTTTATTTATTTAGGTCTGCATTTTGGCTGTAGTTTCACGGTTAGTTGAAGTGGTTAGAGAGGATTTTCACTGCAAAGCAACACCCAGGGTTGCCAGCACTGGGAATTTAATACCACAAAGGAGCAGTTATACTCTTTTATTGCCTTGTCTCCGAACGAGTGACCATATCAAAGGTTTTTTTTACTCCCAATTCACTGGCCTTGTGTACTGGATTTTGTTCTTTCGGCAGAAGGATGTGAGATCAGTGCCCTGCTATCGCATATCAAATCCCCCTTTGGCGCACGGACACAAAGAGAGAGAGGGGCTTACATTTGAATTGCCCAGGAGGAGAGCTCCAGCAGGCCGGAACGCTTTCATAAAGCAGGGATGGAGCCGCAGGGCCGTCCCCTGTTGGATTGTGCTCAGACACGGCTCGTTCTCGCAGCGCCGCTCCGCCCCATTGGCTGCTCTGGCGGGTGTTGAAACGTCCCACGAACCGCGGCGCTTAAATATAGACCAGCCCGGTTCCTCTCGCCCCGGGAGGCACGGGACCGGGTCCGTGCCGCACCTCGCGCGGCAGCCGTCTGAACGTCACGGGCAGGTTGCTAAGGAGAGAGACGTCTCCCCCCCCGGCTGTTCGTGTCCTGCCCATGCGTGGAGAACCGATCAGAGGTCTAAACCGGGTCAAAATCTTTTTCCCCTGACATTTCTTGTTTTGGGGACCGAAAATATCCATCCAGGTGGGATTTCTGAATTCCTAAAATGTCCAATTTGGTTTTGCTTGTTCCACAGACCATTTATTAACAAACAAAATATAGTTCTCTAAAAATAATAATATAAAAAAATATTTTATCTTCATAATACTGTCCACCCCTGCCTCCTTTTAAGAAAGAAATCCAAATATATGGTCATCTTAGTCTAAAGACTAAGCTCGTGTCTTTCCATGGCAAGTTGACAAGAATCTTTGTAACAATTTAAATTAACATCAGTGATTCTGTCTGGATTCAACAAACATTTGTCTTTAATTTTCACAGTTAAAAATGAATGTAGGTGTCAACAATGACAAACATGTACTTACTAATCTGTATTTGCATTGACAAAGAAACGTTTGCATTTAACTACAAGTTAAGGACAAATGTTGATTGAATCCAGGCTATGCCAACTACTGCTTTGTTAGGGCACACTACTGGATCTATATACAGCTCAAAACAAGTATGTTCTTAGCATAGACGATTTCTGATTTAATATTTTAAAAGTAAAAAAAAAAAAACGCCAAAGGACCTGGGACCTTGTTTCTAAAATTTTGCGGAGGCTGTACGCTAAAATGTTACGTACGCACAAAAGAAGAGAAGTGAGTCAGCCTGTCATTCTAACGAATAGACAGGGAGAATGGAGAAGTCAGACCGCAAAACGAAGAAGAAGAATGCGTGAAACGGAGACGCTCGTTACGAAGGAAAAAGTCAGAGAGGCTGTATTGTTTAGTGGTAATAGTTCTGCCATAAACAAACAGAGTGGCAGAATGTCACAGCAGCCAGACCATTTTGGAAATTTAAAAGAAGTGGGCGGACATTAGAATACATGCAAAGATGTGCGTTGCGTGCGCATCGCAGCGTAAATGCCTGCATTCCTGGTGTTATTGGGGGGCTATGCCCCCAAAATAGGCATATGTGCATCGCCCCCCCTTCCCCACCCATATTTAATAAGGTTGGGCTACCCTACCCAGGAATTAATAATCATTGTTGCGATTAATTGAGTCACGGCAGTTATCAGCCCGTGATGAGACATTATTCAAAGTACGATATGAAATGATACATACGTGTAATCAGACAATACTTTATTGTCTGATTACACAGAAATTTATTTTGCATCTTACAGTGGCACCGTTTCAAGAAACACAGAAACTGCTTAGGCCTAGATGTTCCTCTGACAATGGATAGAACATATTAGAAGGCTGTGTACTTTGATATAATGTCAAAGGCACTAAATGAAAATGGGCCCCTAGGACATTTATGTGTATTTCACAACTTTGCCAGGTCCCACAGAAACGTGCGTACGCAGGGGCCACAGTCTCCGAAACGTGCGTACGCAGGGGCCACAGTCTCCGAAACGTGCGTACGCAGGGGCCACAGTTTATGCGTTTAAACATGCGCGTGTTTTGATGTCACGTTTGTTTTTATGAATCCCAGGTCTGCGGGGACAGTGGCATATGCGTCTTTCCTGCGTACGCACTGTTTACAGAGGAGAAGCCGAGGTTGCAAGCGCATTGCCCCCTGGTCTACAGTACAACTGCAGATGCTGAGGTTCTGTAGCAGCCGTAGCGAAGCTCCACTGCAGTTCTGTGGCCAGTCAGCATCAGATGTGCGTTTTTTTATTACGTTGTGGTGAAGTCTGGTTTTATCAGGCTCAGCAGATAATGGCTTATTTTCTTTGCAGTCTCCTTTGCCCAGGGTAACGTGCATAAGTCTCTGCGTATGTTATTCGGATACATAGCTGCACATTTACTGCAGCAATTCCAGGTGAATTCCTGGTACGAGGTACTAGCCAAGCAGAGAGTCAGGAATGTGACCACCTGATTATGGACCTGACTCTGTTATCACGACACGCAGCTCGTCACGTTTACACGCAAGCAAGCTGTGGGTTTCGGTTTCCAGGGAATTAGCCCTACAGCGCATGCTAGGTAACATCTGGTAAAGAACACAGAAGCAGTTACACGCTCACAGGCTTACATATCTGAAACATGGACCCTCCTCCCCCCAAAAAAAAAACAAAAACAAAACTCACACTCTAGTGGAATGTCCCCTGCTAGCACTAACCCTGACCTTAGCCTTATATGGAGTGGGGTGGACACAGCCTCTGAGATACAGGTGCTGACCTCAGGACAGTGTGACAGATGACTACAGGACAGCAGCCACACAGGTCATGGGTGAGAGTTAGGAATCCCTCGATCGAGACATCAAAAAATAGCAGGAAATATATTCATAACTAAAAATAAGTTTAGCGCTAAGGCAATGGGTGGGGGGGGGGGTGATCATAGTAGTCCCAGACCGTGGGGGGAGTGGGGGGCACAGACAGGGAATATAATAATATATCTCTCTCTCTAATCTCTCATCCATCTCCTCCTTTCTCTCTCTCTCTCTCTCTCCCTCTCTCTGCCTCTGTGGTGCGATGCCCCGTAGCTCTGTCACGGGCGGTATCACGCATGTCCCCCCCCGCTCATGACTACCCCCCTTGGTTGAAGCCGGCATCCCAGTCAGCTGTCCCGCGTCGCCGATATGCTTATCTTTCATTACACCTCAGCGTTCCCTGCCATGGAGCAGCCTGTACCCTGGCTGCTCCTCCGTGCTGATTCCTTATGCTGCTCTCCATACGGCGAGCAGCGGCTGACCGTATTTCACAAACTCCAATACTTTTTTTTCCACCTCTAAAATCAATGCCGCAATTTGTTCTTGAAATATGCCAGCCCAACGCATGCGTGCACATTGGAGACATGCTACTGAGAAATTCTGCATTGTTCCAGATGACTGGAGACTGCTACTCACTCGGGCAAACTGAATACAAAACAAATTAACTAATGCAAATGTCATCATCCTGCCTTGGCAATTTTAATTGTAGTCCTGAATTACAAAACTGTGTTATTACAACAGAATTGTAAAATTTCATTAGTAGTTCATGTCCTACAGACATTTACATTGTTCATCAACTTTATTTACTGTGTGTCTAAGGTTGTTTAGCATTTGGTAGGCAATACAAGTAGGCAAGAACAATCATGCTTTTCAGACTGAAAACATCTGTCTTGTCATATTTTTCCGCACTAGAGTGCTTGGGCAGTTTTGCTGTGAATGATTTTTCCTTTTGGTTCTTCCCGAAAACAAAACATGACAACACTGTCCGTTCGCAGATGTTTCACACCAGAAAACCAGCAAAGCAGTTCTGCGCTCTGCAGAAGATGATATCTGAAACAACGCCAAAAGTGTAACCTTCCCCCTCCCATTCACCCCCACCTCCCTGGGGAAATCAACTAACTTCTTTCATTTTTGAGCTAAAAGGTGAAAGGAAAGTGACTCACCTCACAAGGCAAGTTGCCGGCTGAGCGGGTGGAACGGGAGAGATCCCGGTTCTCCCAGTGAGTGTCCTGTGCTTTACAGGGGGAGAGAGGCTCTCGCGCTGGGGTCCTCCTCCATGGTCCAGGCATGAGGAAGGGCTACAGCAGCGCTGCTAACATCTCTGCAGGTCCCCAGCCCCCCCACCCCCACCCCCCCAGCTTCGGTGTAAGCAAAAATGGCTCAAAAGTCCCCAGCCAGAATCAGGTACAGGTTCCCTTCAAGAGTCAGCGAGAAGCAGAGGTGCACACACACTCACGCACGCACGCACGCACACACACGCGCGCACCTGCACATGCGCGTGCCTGGCTCCCGTCCCGGCTGGAGAGACGCACGCACACACACACACACGCTCACGAGCGCACACACACACACACACACACACGCACAGCGCAGGGCAGGCACTCACTGGCGACGGGAGCAGTTACGGGAGATCTCCATCCTCTGCCGCTGCAGTCTGTGTTTGTGTGTGACAGAGGGAGGGAGCAAGAGGTGGAGAGCGAGAGAGAGAGAGAGGAGGAGGAGGAGTGGGATGGGAGAGAGAGAGAGAGAGGTGGGGGTAGAGGGACGGAAGGCTGGTAGAGGGAAAGTCAGACATTCCTACAGCTGGCGAGCTCATGCATCAACAGTAAAGAGCTCCTTATCTGGTCAGCTGAGCCGCAATCCCGGCTGATCCCATTGGCAGAGAGGTGTTATGTAAGCTGCTGGACTGGAATGCATGAAAGGGAAGCTCGGAGATGACAGGCATTGTGCTATGAATTGGACGTGCTCTGACCATGCCGTTTTGGCAAATGATACCCTATGTGTGTGTCTGTGTGCTTGCAGACAGCGTGAACGTGCGCATGAATTTGAGTGTATGTGTGTTTGGGCAATTATCTGTCTGTGCATGCATGTGTGCATGCACGTACTGATGTGTATGTTTTTTTGTGCGTGCTGTACGTGCACGTAGGTGTGTGTGTGTGTGTTTGTGCACCTGTGTTTGCATTTGTGCCTGGTCAAATGTGTCCAAACAGACGGCATATATACATGTTTGCATGTATATACATATGTGTTTGTACAGAAAGGATATGTATATGTTTGAGTGTATATGTGTATGTACAGAAGGGATATGTACATGTTTGTGTGTATGTGCATATGTGTATGTACAGAAGACCCATACGTGTTTGCATTTACTGTATATATGTGTTGGGGAAATGACTCTATAGCCTTACATGGGGCACCACTTATGTAAGGAAATACACTTTTATATTTCACATTGGGCACCACTTATGTAGTCATAGCACAATTAAAAATCAGTCTCATAAAATTATGGTTATCTAAATTATCTGACCATAAATTTGGAACTTTGTTTAATATTAAAAATGACAAATATTAATGATCAAATAATTAAGATTTCATAGATAACCTGAAGGATATAGTTCTTGGATAGGATATTTTGACTCAAATTCTCACATTCTGGCAACGGGTTTAATAAAATAATTTATTAAACAAACGTACAAACACAGAGCATGCAGAAACTAATCAAGCCAGGGTGTGTGTGCGCACGTGTGTGTGTGTTTTGTGGAAAAAAGGGGGAAGGGCAAATGGCGGGTTGGTCACGTTTGGTGTGTGCATGAATATGTATAGTGTAACCGGCGTGACTGAATCACTTGGCTAAGCTACGAAGGAGTATCGCTCCCGGTGGTGCCGGAGGGCTTCAGCTCTTAAGCAATACATACAACCAAGCTAGTTATTCGCCCACTACCGACTGTACTGAGTGTGGAATCATTAGAGTTGGAAAGATAGTCAGGGGAAAGAGAGAGAGAGACACCATGTGTGTGGTCGTACTCTATGGGTAATTCGCCAGCACAACTCATTCAAGAGGACAAATAGAAACACAATGTTTCTATTTAATCTCAGCAAAGACTAAGATAAACTGTCACTACAACCTGTTACTGAGATCATTCCATGCACTTTGTCGTCTACGGTGGTCGCTGTCGAGTCCATGGCGAATTTGTCGAGGCTTCCGTGCATGGGAGTGCAAGCCGGGTCCTTTTCCTTTCTGCAGCAGCGATGTCCCATCCAGTCGGTCGTCAGAAGTGTTCTTCTACATGTATGTCCTCATGGTTAGCTGACACAGCACCGAGTGTATGCTGGTTTCTATGCTGGATGGATCACGCCTAGTTGCCACAGACAAGCTAGGCTGGCAGAACCTGGTTACAGCGTACAGTGACTTTATCTGTGTGTTTAGGTAAGTTGCTGGCAGCAGTAATCTTAGGCGTTCTGCAAGCCTTGGAACTAGAGTTCCACAGAGTTGTGAGAACTTGAGGTAGGCTTATGTGAGTTGCACAGTATGTGGGAACACAAAGGACAATATCACTTTGGGTGAACAGGCAGGGAGAGAGAGAGAGAAAAAACTTGCTTTTATTCACCTGGTGGGTGGGAAAGGAATCTTCACACCGGTGTTGAGTGACGAATGTTAAGAACGCCGCGTGCACAGATGATGTCGTGCGCTTCATGTCCTTTCAGAGATGGTTATTATTCTCATAAAGATGGTACAGACTGACTGGGAGTATCTACGTGTGTGTGTGTGCATGCTGTGATGGCCAGGGCTTGTGACTGACTAAATAGAAATGGGACAGCGAAGAGGGAAGACTGGAGGGGTGTAACAGTCTGTATGTGTGTCCGTTAGTGTTCCTCTGTATCCTTTTTCTGTTTTACAGTAACTATATATGTATTGTTAGTCCTGGTCTGTTTGTCAAGGGCTAGTGAACGCCATTAGCATGGCTACAGCCGTGTTGAGGATTAATTGTTTCCCCTGAGGGGCCACCCTGTGCCACTGCACCCAGCTGAACATGCCTGCACCTGGCCTTACAGGCATGGATACAGGGAGAGGCAGCATGTACTTGACCAGAATGTACCTAATGGAATGTAGCTGTGCAGTACGTATGAAATCCACAGTCTGGAGGCAAACCGTGTATAGTATAACTCCCACAGAGTGTAGCTACACAGTGCATATGACATCCACAGAGTGTAGGGGGGAATCCAATTTCCATGTTTATTTTCTCTTTTTTTGTGTACTGAGAGCGTACACGTGGCATTTTTGAACAAGTTATGTCTGCTTGTGGGTGGCATAAAATGATATTTTTGGGAGGTTTGTTGTGGACAGTGTTGAGCAATGAAGTAAAGAAAATAATAAAAGGCCACAAATTAATAATGCAACTTCTTGTGCATCGTGGTGATTTTGTGTTCTGCATTTGGATGTAATGTTATTATGATAAATTTTGTTTCCCAGTGAGGTAGTCCACTTCAGGGTTAGCATTAATCCTGTTGAAAAACAAAAATGCACACAGCAGTTGTATGCCACATTCTCTCTGTGATTAGCGAAAGCTGGAAGGGGCTAACTGTTAGCTAAGCGTTAGCTAAATGTAAGCACTGATCCAGCTCATTGAATCACACACTTCTGCCCTTTTCCAAGTTCTACAAGTATGTCAGGGCTCGACATTAGGGCAGTGTTATACTTGCCCCAGGTAGCCTACATTTCTACCGGCCCAGCTGCCAAAATAAACCACTTTTTAATGGATATTACAGACTATTTGTATTAAAAAGTGTCAAACCGCCAATCTATTGTTTTGGTTAAAAACATGGTGTTCTTTATTAAAAATGAAAATCTGCCAATCACCGGCCATAAAATTATGGACAACCTCCATGTTTTGTGGTGCCTCCAGCCAACTGCAGATGCAAAATGTTGGAAATCATGGATGACATCTGCTTTGCCTGGGGATTTTGACTTTTGAGGTGAGATGCTTGCCATCTAACGGAGGATAGAACAATTGGCCTATACTGTAGCAATATCAGCTAATATCTATTTAGTTCAGTAGCTTGCTAGCAATTAATAAAGATGAGTTGGATAGAGGCATAGCTACCATTATCGTTTTAATGTTACTTCAGTAAATAGCCGTTTTATCTTAGAAGTACGTCAAACTGATTGAGATGTTATTCTGTAAAAATATTAATGAATGATCAAGCTGTAACATTAGGTATTAATAAGTAAGTTTCAGTAGAGAAAGGAAGGCTGTATATTCAGTTATGTAACAGAAAGATATTATACATTATTGATAAGCATGCATCAGTGAAGAAATAATCAAGTTTCAGTCTAGTTTCCCATTATGCTCTATGGTAAAAACAACTCTTTCACTTCAACCCAGATATGATGCTTATTTAGGGTACTGGTCCAATTGGGAAAGTGAGATGTCAATCGACTGGCCCGAACCAATCTCATAGCGGTGGGCCAGCAGCCACTCCTTAATGTGGAACCCTGTTTATGATTCAATCTGCAATCACCTTAACTGAACTATAGTATAACAGTTACAGGGGAAAAGTGGGTGACTCAGGGGGATGGATCCCGCCTAGGCTAGCGAAATGTAGCTAGCTAGCTAAAGTACGACTCACTTTGGACCTGATCAAAAACTAGGACTTGTTGGCCACCTTTCACAGCTCAATCCCAGCTACAAAGTATTTATAAGCTCTGAAACCTTTAAATGCCTTTAGAGATTTCCCAGTGAAATATGACTGCCCATTAATCAAGTAGTTGTACAAGTCGTGCTACGCTATGTCAGGAAGTTGCCTGCCTGACAATTCTGTATCGGCTGAAGCGTATCAAATTATACGGATCCTGCACTCCAACAACTGAACCTTTTGTGACATATCATGCCGTTTATTCATTGTCTAAATGCTCTACTTACTTAGAAATCCCTGCATACAAACTAGGACTGCTCATTTCTCTAAAACATCCAACAGTAGCATTTCTGTCCCCACACTTTAATATATTGCCGCACTCTGCTTTTTTACCGTCCGGAAGTGCGGCTTGTCATGTGACTGCACGTTCTCAATAGAGTGTACAGAGTAGGCACATCCATAATGTTCTTCCTGCCTTGCCTCTCTTCAGTGACTGCTTGTGTTGCCAATACATGTGGCAAAGCGTCTCTATAACAGTACAGTGGTCAGAGTTATATTAGGTATGTACATTATAAATGGTATTTAAATGACAATTTACTTAATCAATACAAGTGCATTAAATTATCAGAGACATCAAAAAAATAAATAAATAAGACAGAAAAAAATCTTTTTGGATAGTATCTTGTTGAAATTTTGTTTTCATGTGTTCAACAAGCCATTAATGGCTGCATTGTAAGTAAATTCAGCAATATTTAAATAGACATAAACAGGAGATGGATACTCCAACATTAATAGATGTTAATAATTTAATATGTAACTGTATTATTTAGAAGTCAGTTCTGCTAGGTGTCTACTTGAAATTCTGTTTGCATGAAGAATAGACATTTGTATTCACTTGCTGAAAGTAAGTACGCATTATTCCAATGACTGAAAATCACAGTTATTTCTTAAGACTGGAGAGCTTTTGTGTTCCGCAGGAGTACTTTTCCAGTGAATTACAGCAGAGCTTTTTACCATTTTAGCCGAGAGACTCATTTTGTAATCCAATCCTTCGTGAAGCTGTGGGGGGAAACGCGGCATGGAGGATGAGAAGGCTCTGGTGCCCTGGCTGTCGCCGTGTGTGGCTTCGCGCCGCACGCATGTGACATCTCTGTTTACTGTCTCCTGCCACGGCGGCATCCGCGCGGGCTCTGCGCTCGGCTTCGCAGAAGGGTTCGCTCGTCTGGCGCGCTTTAATCCTCATCCTTTTGTTCCTCGCACTGTGGGACTCACTTCCTGTGGAGCAGATACAGACAAGCAACTCAACCACTGCCTCTCGCTCTCTCTCTCTTTTACTCTTTCGATCTCTCTCTCTCTCTCTTTCCCGCTCTCTCTCTCTACATTTGGGACAAAGACATTTTTTCTTCATTTGGTCCAGTATTCTACAAAGTTAGATTTACATAAGAAAAAGTGTTGTGGACAGATGAGACCAAGATTTATTTGTATCAGCGTGATGGCGTGAGCAAAGTGTGGAGGCCAACAGGAACTGCCCAAGATGCAAAGCACTCTCCCTCATCTGTGAAACATAGTGTTATGTTATGGTTTGTGCATGCATGGCTGCCATAGGTGCTGGCTCACTTTTCTTCAGTGATGATATAACCGCTGATGACAGCAGGAGAATTAATCCAGAAGTGTACAGAAACATCTGCTCATGTTCAAGCACATGCATCCAAACTCATTGGGTGTGCTTGATACTACTGCAAGGCAATGATCCCAAACATACTGCTAAAGCAGAAAAGGAGCTTTTCAAAGCCAAAAACGGGAAAATTCTTGACTGGCCAAGTCATTCACCCAGTCTGAATCCAGCTTAACGCGTGTTTCACACGCTGAATAAAAAACTTAACCCCACCAGCCAAGCAGGAGCTGAAGATGGCTGCAGTACAGGCCTGGCAGAGCATCACCAGAGAAGGTACTCAGTACCTGGTGACAATACATTACTAAGCATAACTACCACACTTTCATTTATATAACATTGAAATGGGGAACTGTGTGTAAAAAGGTCTGTAATTCCTACACAGATCACCCAATATGGACGTGGATACCCTGAATACCCTAGAAACTGACTGTCTGCACATTAGCCTCATGTTCATTGTTTTATATCAATTCCAATGTTCTCGAGTACAGAGCCAAAACAACAAAAACGTCAACATCCCAATATGGAAGGATGTAAAGGTGATTCCTTGGAGCTGAACTGGTTTTTAAGGTAGCTCTCAATAACCCCCCTGCAGTCAAAGCGAGCGTTTTTATGTGGGTAGCCGTGTCTGTGGGACGTCCTTCTCAGATTCATTGTTTCGGGCCGGGCCCTTGGAGCTTGCGTGCTCCTCGGAGAGGACCGTAAGAAATGAGACAATAAAGACGGTCGCGACTCCTCATTGGACGAACGAACAGGCAGGAGCACAGCTGATTGGGTCCCTGCGGAGCACGCACTATCAACGGTCTCATTTCTCCTCTGATTTTGTCAGTTAATTTTCCCATCAGTTCCAGAAGCTTCCGAGCACACACATTCTCAGATTGCATCTTCTCACTCCTAGGGACCCGGCCAAAAGCGATCAGCACACCTGTGCTCATCGCTCTACAGAGAAATTTAGTTTCCCTTCTTCTTTTTTAATTTCTTTTGAACACAAACAGCTGCTCTGTGGTCATAATATATTTAGGTAATGTTTTAGAAAAACAAGATTTGAAACCTCTAACAGTTTTTGGATTGCATGTGCAGTACTTGTAGACGACAACATGCAGTGAATTGCAGGAATACCGATTTCCCACTGCGTGTTTGTATGCAAAGGGGGGAGGTCTGCTGCTCGACTCAAACTGCAGCTCTGCACGGGACAACGAGTTTCCTCATTAAGCTAAAGACCACAGCCTGACCAACTGATTATATTTTCCTCATACATGGGGGTGATGTCACCTTTGGTAGGAGATGTTCACTTCTTCATGCGCACTTGGAGACTCTTGTCTCTCAACACATTAAACTTTAAGTTCATATGTAGAATAAAGCAATGACGTCCAGCTGTGTGGGTTATTAATACTGCATAGACTTCTGTCATTTTCAAATTTAATTGCATAAGTGTTCATATATATTTGATGTCCAGTTTTTTTTCCCACGGTGCGTAGGAACTGCCGCCGTGGGCTATGCATGCCAAATTGTGGTCACTCACTCACTCGCTCACGGACGACCTGAGAGGGACGTTTGGTGGGACGCATGCGCAGGTGGTGCTTTGTTTAGTAGGACGCATGCACAGGTGCATCTCCCAAAATCACCACTTCGATTTTTAAGCACAGCTTTATCGCCTAACCTTACTTTAGCTAACGCTAACATGTTAGCGTTTCGCCTACTTTAGTTAGCCTAGTTAACGCGTACCTCCAATACAGATGTATGGACACACGGAGGACAACAAATAACATTACAGAAGTGAGGACATGCCATAGCTAGCTACTATATAGTTAGCCAAGTTTTACTCATGGCACTTTGTACAGGTGCGCCGTGGGTTTGGACGGTTTCGTGCTTGTTTTTATGAATATGTTGCCACTGTGGACCTGATTGACATCACTCTATATGACTTGTTCTACCACGTCAGTGTTCAGTGTTCTGACATTCAGACCCCAGAATGTTACTTTGGTGCTGACTGTACGAGCCTATGCTGTGTAACAGTATGCAGGCATACTCTGAGAAAAGATTATACATATTCAAGCCTACTGATAGAACATTGGCCTATGGCTGCCATAAACCTTGGAGTGAAAGCGGAAGCAGATATTGACAATGTGTAAATCAGGAATCAGGAATCAGCAAAACTAGAGAGGACAGTGTGCCAGAAACAAAAACTTCCCCTTACAGCTCTCTCTCTCTCTCTCTCTCTCTCTCATGAAATGCAGTTAGACCATACCAAAAACGATCACTCAAAAACATAGATAGATTAATAAATAACCAAATAAATAAATAATAGGGGATTAGAAACCAGGGGTCTGAATCACGAAGCAGGATTACAGAGTTAGCTGGATAACTGTGCCGAGAAAAACCCAGAACAACTCTTTTTACTGCCGCACATGTTCCAGATTTGAGAGGGTTCCGGGTCATACTCAGTGCAGTTATCCAGCTAATTCGGTAACCCTGCCCCTTGAAACACCCCCCTGCTTTGTGAAACAGGCCCCTGACTCTGGATGGGCTCCACAGTCTGATATGTAATCGGGCATCTAATACCAAACAAATGAGTGTAAAGAATGCACATAGCTATCTGTAAGGAATTAACCATTCATGAGCAATTGGAATATGTAACCATAGCATCAAGAACAATACTATAAAGAGTTTTACCAGATTTTAAAAAAATGTCGGAACGTAGCACAGTGGGTAAGGAACTAGGCTTGTAACCGAAAGGTCGCAGGTTCGATTCCCGGGTAAGGACACTGCCGTTGTACCCTTGAGCAAGGTACTTAACCGGAATTGCTTCAGTATATATCCAGCTGTATAAATGGATACAATGTAAAAATGCTATGTAAAAAGTTGTGTAAGTCGCTCTGGATAAGAGCGTCTGCTAAATGCCTGTAATGTAATGTCAAAATAACAATGGATGATATTATTATTGTTATTATTATGGCATACCCTGCCTCTCAGGATGTAACAGCAAAATTCTGTTTCTTTTCTCCTTTCTGTTCTCCCTCAGTTCCTCACTCTCCTCTGACACCCTTTCCCTTGCTCTCCCCTCTTCCTTCTCACCCTCCTCTCTCCCCCTCTCCGTCTCTCTTTGTCCTGATTTATCCCTCACATAACGCAGAGCGTGCGGGCAGTTAGACACAGATGGCAGCCGTTCCACAAATTGCTGCACTTTAATTGTTTTTCGCCCTTGCTCTTCCAGGAGACGGGCTCAGATTGTTTTTTTTTTTTTTTCGTCAGAATGATGGTCTCTTCACGCAGGTGATAATTGCACAGTATGTTTTTAAATTCATGTTATCATTTCCGCCCAATTTGCTCTAATTTTAGTAGATTTATTTAATATTTAAGAATGGTACCTGCAGCGTATAGGGCTGAACAGGAAATTAAAAGGACAGTGAAAGCCCAAAATCAGTGTAAACATTGTTAATAAATCCCTTTGTCTGCTCCTGTGGCTTGCATGGAATAATGGCGGCAGGATTCACCCTGCTACTGTAGGCGGCAGTGTAGCACAGTGGGTAAGGAACTGTGCTTGTAACCCGAAGGTCAAGGGTTCAATTCCTGCATAGGGCACTGCCGTTGTACCCTTGAGCAAGGTACTTAACATGCATTGCTTAAGTATGTATCGAGCTGTATAAATGGATACAATGTAAAAAAAAAAAAAAATTCTATGTAAAAGTTGTGTAAGTCGCTCTGGATAAGAGCGTCTGCTAAATGCCTGTAATGTAATGTAATGCTTCCTCAACTCCAAATCCATGAGATGCTGGATGTTTTTTTTCCCCCACAGTCACAAGTTTGTTCAGCAGAGAGCAGGGCATACATGTATGTAAATGCATAATGTGTGTAAATATATATGTGTATGTATCTGTAAATATTAATACTACGTTACATTACAGGCATTTAGCAGACACTCTTAACCCGAGTGACTCACACAGTTTTTTTTTTAATACAGCAATAGATCATTGCACCGTTGTGTCCCGCATGATAGAAATCCTGAAGAGAAGGAGAAAAATTATCTTGTTTGAGAGGCAAAGTCAACACACCAAACAGTACTGAGATGTCTCACTGTCTCACTATTTGTCCACACTGAGCATCATAACAACTGTGAAGTTCTGCCACCCCACTCTCTCTTACGGCCCACCTCTGTTCAGAGTGAAAAGTGTAATTATAAAAACAACCAATCAGAACCACTGTCCCTGGCTTGGCACACGCTGTCAATTTTCGGTTCATGGGCTATGGTACGAATAATGTTAACAGAGCAGTCTGGTTAGAACTGTATTTAAATGTGTCTGTCTATTGCCATTAAAGTAATTAAGTACTCTGCTTCCTCTGACTTCCATAACTATATTTTCAAATATACTTCCCACGCTACACAAAAGCAGAAGATTTCTGTACTTTGTTGCCTACAGTAGTGCTTGTATAAGCATTACTGCACTTCTGGTTCCCTTCTTCACTTGCAGGCGCTTACTGGATGCACAATCAGGGTATTGCTGAGAGTCATCGGTCTGGTTGTGTCATTGCCACGGTGAGCCCTGCCAGCCGGGGTGAAGTACAGTAATGCGCTTTCTCCAGATAGCCTACCAGCAGATGGTGACTTACTATCCCCGTTTTTTTTTTTTTACTACCGCTGCCATTCTGGGGGAGTGAGGACTGCGTTATCGGGGGATGCGGCGCGAGGCTTAATGCCCTGACTGAGAGAGCCTGATTTATGGCGGCGGGGCGGGGCGGGGAGAGGCTTCCCGGCCCCTCGTCTTCGCCGTTCTCCATTCGAGAGCCGCTCCGCCGGACGGACGTGCCGCGGAGCTCTGCGGAATTCGGAGGTCACGAACCGGCCGATACAGAGAGAGGTTGATATGCTTGAGCGGGATGTCGTGCGGCTTAGCGTAACCGAGGCTCGTAACCGCTGGCCGCGTGGTACGGTTTTGACGTCAGTGCGGCTTCGTTCGTTTACAAAGGCCGTTCTCGTGTTGCTGCTCTGGTTCTGGTGGAGCACAGGATATCGACCTTACAGTTCTGTGGATTTATGGCACGCAGAAGCATCCTCAAACAGCGACTCTGTGCAGGTCTACAGTACATCTCTTTGGACTTAATGAAACATCCCCTGGATGAATCCTTCCTTCCACGCATGAGTCTGCTTCATGGGCTAGCTGCTGGTACTGTAGGGCCCATCCGCACACTGGGACGCTGCCTTAAAGGGATATTTCACTTTGGTATAACACAAGTAGTTCTTTGGAGGTGACTCCATTGTTTTTGCATAGCATGAATACTAGCACCATCAGATGCCTCTGTTGACTGTTTGACAGCGCCGTTCCTCCCAGTTTTCTGGTTCCCATTCAGTTTTGCGACCTCACCGAAATTAATGATTTAAAAACTAACTACAAAGGATAATAGGTTGATAAAAGAGAGTACAAACATCATACGGTCCTCAGTTTTTGAGCTGATAGCAATGATTAAACAATGAACCTATTTTCAGATTGGCTACTGTGTAGAAATACAACAAGCCGTAGTTACGTTTTTTTTTTTGCCCACGTGAATATGTTATCGTGCTCAGGGATACATTGCATGATTAAAACAACAAAACTTTTTCCGGATTTTATTTTTTTCTTGTATGGCAATAAAGCATTGGAAATACATCAGATATTCAAAAAGCCTGTGAATGTTTGCCATTGGTACTCTCTTTTATCAACCTATTATCCTCCATGGCTAGTTTGTTTTCAAACTATTAATTTCAGCGAGATTGCGAAAATGAGTAGGATTGAATACCATACAGAGACCAGACCATGGGGCCCATCCACACACTGGAACAGAGCCTTAACAGATACCAGACCATGGGACCCATCCACACACTGGAACAGTGTCTTAACAGACACCAGACCATGGGGTCCATCCACACACTGAAACAGAGCCTTAACAGATACCAGACCATGGGGCCCATCCACACACTGGAACAGAGCCTTAACAGATACCAGACCATGGGGCTCATCCACACACTGGAACAGAGCCTTAACAGATACCAGACCATGGGGCCCATCCACACACTGGAACAAAGCCTTAACAGATACCACACCATGGGGCTCATCCACACACTGGAACAGAGCCTTAACAGATACCAGACCATGGGGCCCATCCGCACACTGGAACAGAGCCTTAACAGGTACCAAACGATGGGGCCCATCCACACACTGGAACAGAGCCTTAACAGATACCAGACCATGGGACCCATCCGCACACTGGAACAGAGCCTTAACAGGTACCAAACGATGGGGCTCATACACACACTGGAACAGAGCCTTAACAGATACCAGACCATGGGACCCATCCACACACTGGAACAGAGCCTTAACAGGTACCAAACGATGGGGCCCATACACACACTGGAACAGAGCCTTAACAGGTACCAAACGATGGGGCCCATCCACACACTGGAACAGAGCCTTAACAGATACCAGACCATGGGGCCCATCCACACACTGGAACAGAGCCTTAACAGATACCAGACCATGGGGCCCATCCACACACTGGAACAGTGCCTTAACAGGTACCAGACCATGGGGCCCATCCACACACTGGAACAGAGCTTTAACAGATACCAAACGATGGGGCCCATCCCCTACAGCTGGTTCAAAGTGGGGCCAGACAGCTTGTAGAGGCAGATTCCTGTGTTATGTGCGTCTCTTCTGTGAGTGACATGGCGCCTGTGCTGTTCTTGGCCTACAGCAGGGATTCACAAGACTAATGCTCATCAGATAGTGAGCTGGGTGCTCTTTTCATCAACAGCTCTTAATTGCCACAGAACAAGAAGCACTTCAGCACTTTGATTAAAACCCTATTTTATTGCACTTAAGGCCCGTTCAGATCAATGATTCCCAACGAGACTGGACGCAACTTGCAAAATTCCAAGACGTCCGATTGTAAACGTTCTAAAACTGCACTTGGCGATTTGACAAGGTGGGTCTTCTGAGACCCCAGGCAACGGCTTCAGACGCTCTGCAACTAACCAGTTCACACCGCTGCAATTTTCTCTGCAACATTCTAAAACCGCTTCGTCCCGTAGCGAATCATTGATCTGAACTGGCCTTTAGACACCCTCTGCAGCTTACAAGAATAAACAATTGGCACATGCTGAGAGAAGGATCAGCATCAATTGTAACAGTGTGGTAGTAGTTTGTTTTTTTTAAAAACTTTTTTTATGTGACCTGGGAGATACTAGTCAGTCTGTTGGAAACTATTCAACCACTGCCTTCTGTGCAGGATTACACAATTTGACCCCTGAAAATACTGTTTGAGGGCTTAATTCCACATTAAACATGACACGCAGTGTTAAAAGAGACAGGAGGTGAGGCTGGGCTTTGACTGTGTTTAAGCAGTCGTGTGAGCGTACCTTCTTGTCCTAAATGTCCAGTAGACGCCAAACTAAGTTTATTACCAACGTGTCAGGCCAAAGTTTTGAAGATCTTCTGCTTAACACTCAAAGAAACAATATCCATTGAAGAGGCACCCCATTCAAAATCTATTTTTGAGAAAGATGTGTAATTATTCTGTATAGGTGGACATGAATGAACTAAATTAAATGCATATTTTTCCCAGTTGCGACTGCAAATTTCACATTGTAATGCAAGAACCATTTTTACTAACGTAGTGTTTACCATTTAATTCTTTATATATTAATTACTTATTTTCTGTGTTGCAGTTAAGGCTCATTTTGATTTGCATATATGCTATATATATACACTGTGGGCAATAACCCATATTTTCATATATTGTGATGTTCTTATTTTTATTTTGTCCATTCTTAGTCATTAAATAGGATAAACTTAAATTGACCTTGTGCCCTGTACCTTGTTTAATTTTTAACCTTTCATTTCACCAGGAAGAAAGTAATGCATAATGCCTTACTTTTGAAATTCATATTTAACAAACACATATAATTTACTGGGCGTGGCATCTAGTAACCTTGGACCTACAACCAGAATGCAGCAGACTGTCATAAATCTACTTCTACTTACAGTTCAAATTTTCCTAATCCAGCGGTCCCAGCAAACACAAAATAAATTTCAGTCAGGGGACCGCAGATATTCATCTGATCCTCGCCTTTATTGACTTTACTTTTTAAAAGTAAAATAAATAATAATAAAAATGTTTTTTCGATGCGCACATACATGAAAGGGGGAAAACCCCTGTGCCCACATTTGTTTTCTTAGTAGTACTCAAGATTATATTCTTTTCAATTTCAATTTATTTTTTTTTCATTTATTAATTTGTGAATCATTGCGCATATTGCTCAATATTGAATAACACTTTATGCTAGAAATCTGCAAGAAGAAACAGCATCACTGACCATGTCATTATGCTTTTTTATATGTTGTTTTTTTGCGGCTGTTGTGTTTTTGAAATTCAAGCTGTTGGGTTTTCCAAGGAGAGAAGAAAGCTCCCAATCACAGCTGAAACCCCAGGAGAGAGATGCGTGACACAAAATAAGCCCCCCCCCCCCCCATCTCCCCGCTTTTCTGCACACTCCATGGGTCAGCCTGCAGCCCTGGTCTCTGCAGAGAATCTGGGGCCCCAGTTGGCCTAATTATACTCCTATAATGAAGACCTTGTTTATTGGTTGGGATACCCTTGGATGCAAACATCCATTTTGGTCTTACATGCTGTCACGGTTTAAAGTTAGATCGATTGCCTACCCCTTGGAGATACAAAATATTGTGTCTTTTTTTCTTCTGCTTTCTAATCTGGAGCACTATTATATTTTTATGTTGTTTATTTATATGAAACAAACGTATAAAGAGCCATTGGAAATTACACCATTTCCAGTCTATGAGGTCCTGCATCTTTAATGTTCATAAACAGTCAACACAGTCAACTGGCACTTCAGCATATTGGAATGCAATATTTTGATACTTTGCACATTTGATTCTTTAATTAACTAATATTAGATTCAGCTGTGGCGCACGTACTGTTAGCTTTAACCACAGTGCACGTGAGCTTCAGCCACAGTGCACGTGAGCTTCAACCACAGTGCACGTGAGCTTCAACCACAGTGCACATGAGCTTCAGCTACAGTGCATGTGAGCTTCAACCACAGTGCACATGAGCTTCAGCTACAGTGCACGTGAGCTTCAGCCACAGTGCACGTGAGCTTCAACCACTGTGCACATGAGCTTCAGCCACAGTGCATGTGAGCTTCAACCACAGTGCACGTGAGCTTGAACTGCAGTGCACATGAGCTTCAGCCACAATGCACGTGACCTTCAACCGCAGTACACGTGAGCTTGAACTGCAGTGCACGTGAGCTTCAGCCACAATGCATGTGAGCTTCAGCCACAGTACATGTGAGCTTCAATCACAGTGCACATGAGCTTGAATTGCAGTGCACGTGAGCTTCCATCACTGTGCCCAGAAGCTTTTGTAATATAAATTTTTTTTATGAGCAAACTACATTAAAAACGTATGTTTCTTCTCACTAGAAGAGATCCTGATGCTTTAAGATCAAGGTTTCTCAAAATATTTACGCATGGTCCTTTTTTCACTTGAATTTACTGATCTTAGGAAAGCACATTTTGATTGTTTTATGACAATTATATTTTAATTTGAGTTAGTTTGCAATTTCAATCAGCGTCTGACTGGTTTTATAATAGTTCCTGTTTTGTTATTTTTATTCTGTATTCCATACTAAAAAAAAAAAAAAAAAAAAAAACTTCTTTATGCCTCCGCGATGGCACAGCCGTGGCCGGAGGCATTATGTTTTCGGGTCCGTCCACCCATCCCGATTCTTGTGAATGCGATGTCTCAGGAACCCCTTTCAGGGAATTTCTTCAAATTCGGCACAAACGTCCATTGGACTCAAGGATGAACTGATTAGATTTTGGTGGTCAAAGGTCAAGGTCACTGTGACCTCACAAAACACGTTTTTGCCTTGAGGGAATACAAAACACATTTTTACCTTGAGGGAATTTCTTCAGATTTGGCACTCACGTCCACTTGGACTCAAGGATGAACTGATTAGATTTTGGAGGTCAAAGGTCAAGGTCACTGTGACCTCACGTCCGTCCCATTCTCGTGATAACGCGATATCTCAGGAACGCCTTGAGGAAATTTCTTCAAATTTGGCACAAACATCCACTTGGACTCAAGGATGAACTGATTCGATTTTGGTGGTCAAAGGCAGAGACATACAACCGCGAGGCGGTATTTCTAGTTTATATTATAGTTTATTTTGGGCTGCTGAAGGCAATATTTTAAAAAAAGAGATAATGTGCATTCTCTTGATTAACCGTTGAGACTTCAGCTGAACAGTACCCTGCATGCTTTGTGTAATTTCATAATCTTTGTATTCTTACCATATTTTTTACATTACATTACAGGCATTTAGCAGACACTCTTATCCAGAGTGACTAACAAAACTTTTTACATAGCATTTACATTGCATCCATTTATACAGCTGGGTATATACTGAAACAATGCAGGTTAAGTACCTCGCTCAAGCGTACAACAACAGTGTCCAACCTGGGAAAGGAACCGGCAACCTTCAGGTTACAAGATCAGCTCCATACCCATTACACTACACTACCACCCCATAGTCAAAAATCAGGCGCATTCGATACAAACATACAAGAACAGGGAAATGGAAATGCCAAATGCAGAAACTCTAAATCTTCATTTTCCGCTCGGTACAGATTTATCCTTGCCATAAAATATTTCCCTTAACTTTTTAGAAAGTGCACAGATGTGTACTTTTTTTTTACATGTGTGCTTTTTTTGAAGTGTTACAAATGCTGCCATACTTCCTCTCTTTCTGCTTTGCACAATAGGCATTGTTTTATATTGATATAAATGGCGTAGTTATAGAAGGCACCTGCAATGTCCCATATAAGTGTATAAATTATCATTCTTCCGACACCAGCGAGCTGCATCAGCAACGCATCCATCAACCTCAGTGAGTGAGCCCGGATTGATGGGATGTCATAAAACTGTCAGACGCGAGTTTCGTTAAAAACTTTCGCCAATCCTTCTCCTTCTACCCTCCCCACCGCATTATCCATCTCCGTGGAAACTGCCTCGCCACATTGCTGAGATAAAGAAATGTTACAAGAGCATTAAGAATAACAAGGCTCATTTGCTCTCGCACAGGGCTCTGTTTATTTGGAGGAGATCGCTTTGCGATGCTGTAGGAACCGAGCTTGTTATCCGAGTGAAGTTGGCTTTGCTGGTTCGGCTAAGAATATCTCACACTGCCAAAAAAAGAAAAAGAAATGCATTCACCCTGTTTAAAAACTATGCTGTGATAAAGCCGATTGTTGCAGGACTATGAAAGCAAATGGCAGCTGAGAAAGTGCTATTTGTGAGGGGGATAAAGTGTATAAAGGAGTTCCAATGCTCTTCTCGGAGAAGGATTGCATTTTAAAAAGCCTTCATTAACCTGACAAATCTATATTGTTGATATTTAACATTGATAATAATATGGGCCTTCATGTTCATGGAAGAAACACAGTGACTGTACCGTTAATAGATCCGGAGAAAATCTATTACCCGGCTCAGACAGATAATTTGGTAAATTTGCAGATATGTAACGAATTGCACGTCACATATTTTTAGCCTGAAATGCAGCCCGTGCATTTGCCGTACCCACGTTTACATTCCACTTACCGTCGCTTTTTCGGTGATCTTCCATAAATGATTGATTGACACTCAATTGCATCTGCTATAATAAATTGACTGTATCTACAAATGGAATGCGTGAAAACGCTTGTATTTCTGATATTAGAATTATTTATTAAACGGGCTAACTTGCTCAGTAGATTCAAACTGTGCTGTAGTGGATTGCAGTAGGCTGTTATTTAAGCTCAAAAGTAAAATGCAAATGAATGTATATGTGATGTATTGTTGTTAAAGTTTTGTTTTCAGAGATTGATTTGTTAGTGGGCTCGGTGAACAGTGCAGTTAATCATTCATCTTGGATGTTTTCTGAACTATTTTTACTCTTACATAAGTATTTTGACTGCGTGAGCCAGTGGATGAGAAGCGGAATGTGAATGCCACACGAAGGGCAATCCTGCCAGATGACCTGAAGTATATTTCCCTTTAGCCTTGATTCATACCTGACTTATGACACTGCACTGTAGTGCAAGCCTCATAAGGCAGACTGCATATTAGCATTGTTACGTTGTTAATGAAGGTGGTGCAGTGGGGAGCACTGACGGCTCACAGCAAGAAGGTTGTTGGTTCGAATCTCGGCTTGGGGCCTTTCTGTGTGGAGTCTGCATGTTCTCCCCGTGTCCGCGTGGGTTTCCTCCGGGTACTCCAGTTTCCTCCCACAGTCCAAAGACATGCAGGTAGGCTGATTGTAGACTCTAAATTGCCCATAGGTATGAGTGTGTGAGTGAATGGTGTGTGTGCCCTGCGATAGATTGTCGACCTGTCCAGGGTGTATTCCTGGGATAGGCTCCAGCATGCATTGGGCGACCCTTCTCAGGATAAGTGGGTATAGATGATGGATGGATGGATGTTGTTAATGAATACAAAATGGCAACAAAGAAAAAACAAATGTTGATGCAAAGAATCCAAGGGGACTGTTTATTTGCGACTGAAATATTGTGTTTACATGTGTGTTAGATGAGGAAAATACTAAAACTCTTTTTTTTTTTCTTTCTACAATATTAAGGAGTAAACTCCTCCAATTTGTTTTTTCTTGATGTTTATAGAGCACTGTGGGACCCTCCTAAATAACATTCCAATCTGTTTTCAAGAACATATCCAGGAGATTGAGATCACTTTGTTAAACGTACAAATGCATAACTACTCTGTTAAACGTACAAATGCATAACTACTCTGTATCACAAACTGTGTGCGTATACAACAGAATGCTGCATGTCGATGTGTAACTGAACTGGTCTATCAGCTATTTCCATTTCCCTACTACTGCCCAAGATTGACCTGTATTTGCAAAGAAGCTCAACTCAACACGCAGACACGCTAACTGAGGAGGTTACTCTCGCTCCATCCGTCGTGATGTTAAATTTTTAAAAGCTGGCTCTGCGCGCGAGTCCCGGCTGAGCGGGTTTGTGAGAACGTGTGCCGCACATTAGCCATGCAGATTAGGCACGCCGCTCTGACCAGACCAGTGGGCCGTGCCGTTTAATTATACAAGCAAATTTGTTAATTATGAAAGTTAATATACTTCCGCACTCGGGCTGCTGTGCGTGAAGAGCTGCCGCGGTCCCCCAGCGCCATTCTCAGGCCACGGCGCGGAAACTTCAGGACGTGCTCGCGCTCGGCGATCGTTTAGAAATCCTGTCTGCCGCCAGATGTCACCCTCACAAACGGTTTTCTCATCCCTGGTGTGTAGGACTGTTTCATGGCCTGTACACACGGTACCGCTGCCTTGCCTTGTAGGTCAATGTGATTTATTTCCATTGTTTTTAACCCACGCAGGCTGGGAGTTTCAACAAAGTGCCAAAATGAATGTGACAAAGCTGCATACGAGAGGTCTTCCTCCACCTCAGCTCTGTGTAGGCTTGGCGGTGTGAGAAGAAGCAGGCTGGTAACATTGTGTATTAGAGGAGAGCAGAATAGGCCTTCACTTCCCCAAATTGGCAGTGGGGGAATTCAACTGTACATTCCAAATTAGGGTGGGGATTGTGTCAGCCTCACATTGGAAGCAAAATTTATATAAAAAAATAATAATAAAAGAACTTGGGAAACTGTGTTTATGAAGTCTATGTTAATTGTGCGTCGATGTTAAGCACAAGCTGATATAATGTATGCACAGATTTGGCTAAACAATGAAGATGTTTCTGAAAGCTGAGATGTTCTTAATGTTCTTAGACTGACCTGTTTTCTGTTTAAGAATTTGCACTTAAATTAAATCTATTCTCCCATCAAGTCTCATACAGCCAAAATAGCTTGTTTTTAATGGATTGGAATATCATAAGAAGTGAAAAAAAAATTGTTTCAGTTAATAATGACATTTTATTGAAAGAATTTTAAAGCATGATCAGATTGACTATATTTGCATGAATTACCCAAGTATTACACAAAAAACAAAAATATGGTGGTTGCTGGGAGACGAGACTATAAATGCATTGTTCTTGTGGATGGATGGTACCCACAGTCTGGTACTGAATCCAGACCAGGCCAATGCCAGCTGTGGCTGGCAGCCAGTGGCAAAGTGCTCCAGTCAACCATGATGACATTTCCATTCTATTGGGTACCTGCTAGTTTGTCTGCTGAGCTGCACGTGTAGGGTCTTCCTCAGATTCATGTCTGTGAGTGCCTGACTTGTGATCTGTGACATCATAAGAAGGGATAGCAGAAATGATGAGTGCATGCTTGTCTGAGCTCTCAAATTCATCTCAGAGGATCTGATGAGCCTGGCCATGAACTGTGAACAAGAAGATGAAAAGGAACATCATGCCTTTTGTATAAGAGTGTTCTAGACTGAATACCGGTAGTACAGTATGTACTGTGATAGATTTATATTAATGGGCCGAATAATGGTACTGCTTCTAGTTTGAAATGCGATTTCTCCGAGTTTCATGAGTCACAGAACAATGTGAACCACATTCTCTGTTAGAAGGAAGGGAGAGTAGGAAGAACCATTCTGTCCTTAAGTTTGACATACAAATTAAATTCAACCTCTCATTACTTTCTTCACAAACATGGAGCAGAGCATTTTTATGCCAAAGACGGGGATTCGATCAACATATACCATTAACTTTGACTAACAATTAAAAACAAACTTAAAAAAAAAAAATTCACAAACAAAAGTTTGAGGAGAATAAGTGTAATGTGTAATGTTTGCAGTTATAATTCAAATTTAAGGACAAATATAGATTGAAATCAGGCAAAAGTTAAGAGGAAATGTGGATTTAAGAGCCGGATGTTTTTATATAAAATGCTTTGCTGAAATAATACCTGACCAGTAGGGATATATGTAAAAAAAATAAAGAAAGAAAGAAATAAAAAACTCAGTAAAGATTCATTCCAGCTGTGCTGGTCTATTATAAAAACTGTAATGCTATTCTGAGTTTTGTGTTTGTTACAGTGTTACAACCTTACAGTGTTGCATCCTGTTACAGTCTTAGGGGCCTATTACACAGTCAATGCACAACTGTCCAGTTGTAGCAGTAAAGCAAGGCGCTGTCAAATAAAGGCGTGTCCGACTGAATTTCAGTCATTTTGTGACTAGAAGTGCCTTCATCACAGATGTATAGGGAGTTAGTTAAAGAGGAATAAATTACCTGTGCATGTGATGGAGGTTTGGCTTCATTGTGGCCAATCAGATTGGCTGCTGCATTTCCCTTCAATACCACTGTGTCGAGCTTGGAAGCAAACTGGCAGCTCCATCAGCCCTGTATACCTGCCCAGAGTGGTCAGATGTGCATTTATGGGTTTAAAAAAAAAGCCTTCTTGAGAAAATGATGTTGTCAAGATAGACTGTGAACTGGGTCTTTGTAATTTTGTTATTGTAATTAGTAATTATTGTAGTTGTAAAACTTATTATAGACTTAATTTATAGACTGTACTGTCTTTTGAGTTTACCTGATTATTTTAGAGGCACAAAGCATTTTCTCCACTTCAGTTAGGCTACATTTCACTGATGTACTTATAATGCACTACAACCAACAGGTCCATCACAGTCAAGAAAACCTCCAATAAATCCCAGGCAGAAAACACAATTATGCCTTATCAAAATAAAGCTCATCCAAAAGAGCCAACATTAAACTGCACAAATTATTTTTACATTTAAATACTATCAAAATTCAACAAATGAGTATGCCTGAACGCCATTGCTAAAGAATGTAGTTTGGAAACATTAAGTTTTTGTTATGAAGAATTGAGTAGTAGTTGTACACTCAAAAAAGTTATAGCTATATTCAAATAATTAAAAATGCATTATCGCTCTGTAATGCAAAATAAAACTTTATTTATTTTTTTACTTATTTTATAGCTGTTCCCATCTAGTACGATTACACCGTTAATGCACTCAAATGTATGGAACATGAAAAAGAACACACATAAAAAATAACTACCCCGGATGCTTTTTGCCTGATAGAGTACTGTACCGATTCTTAAACTTTTTAATATCGGGACTCAAATTAGAAATACTTTTTCATATCGAGAACTAAATTTTAATTTTAGTACCTGTCAGGGACCTGTCAAATAAACATACAAGCATAGCCTAGTGGACTACAGACTCATTCCAGGACCCACCTAATAAATCTCCCATTTTGGGTCCCACCCCTGAGTTTAAGAAATACTGGAGGAGAGAATACATGTTTTTTGGGTCTTCTGAAATTGCAGTTTTGAGCAAGGTAGTCACCAGTCATACACACACACACCTTTCTCCACAATACCAGATTGATTTCTATTACACACAGACATGTATTGGAATGCCATGCTAGTCATACACACACTTGTCACGATCACCTCATTGGTATGCTCTTACATTTCCACGTCATGAACCAACAGACAGCTATACACACAAGTTCCCACACTACTTCAGTTTAGTCAAGGAAATTGGTTATTTTAAGAAAATTTTTTTTTTTTTTAACATAAATTGTTTTCCTGGTGGAGTGCAAATGAAAGCAGGAGGACTCAGCTCTTTCTGCTGTGAACAATAAATCCAGCTCCTCCAGAAGTGATGGTGTTCAGTTGGGTTTTCATCCAGAGGACAAAGCACAGACTGCCTGATTGAGTCGCTAATGCTAACTCTCCAAACTGCCACCATCCCGCCCGCTTCTCCACCTCCTCCGGGCAAATCGAAAACTGAGTTATTGATTTTAGTGACAGGGAATATATTTACATTCCTTCCCCCCTCCCTTTATAACTAGGCCGCCTGCCATGTTGAGATATATGGAGGGCACTTGATCGGCACCTTAGGGAAAGTGGGTGAGAACAGGGTGGGGGAGCAGCCACCTCGCCTAACATATGCGTTTACCGTCTCTCCACCGGATTCTCGGAAACGCGGAAATATCACTGCCCGCACACAGCAGCCTTTTCCTCACCTTTCAGTGAAACTGTCCCACGTGTGAATATTCTTAGCAGTGGGAGGTCCTCTTCCGCTCTGCTCTGCTCCTCTCCGAAATAAAACCTCTCTTAACCCAACGGACGCACACAATTACACACCTCCTCTCACTTGGAGCCAAAACCAGACCAACAGCTGAAATCAGAAAAGCCTGAAATTCAGACCCCCCAGTCACTGAAACGAAACCGTTTATGGAAAATGGGCGGTTCCCACACACAACAAAATGGAATGAATTTCAACTTGCATCGTGCTGAAATCTGCAAAAGTAAAAGATCACGGAAGAGATTAAGAACACGTTTTCAATAACCTGATTAGGACATTAGCTAGAACAAAAACCAGCATACACAGGAGGGCCTAGGACCAGGGTTTGGAAACCCTGTCTCATAGCCACGCTTACAGTTCATGAAAAGGATAAATAAAAGAGCAAGAAACATAGTACAAATACTGACCATTCTCATTTACTCATCAAAGTGAGATGATTCATTACAATAAGAGCTTCGCTACTGGTGGTCAAAGGTTCCACGACCACATTAAGAGACATACGGTAATGGACTTGAATTCTTGTACCTCTTGAGCAATATACTCATAATCAGAATGGTCTCAAGGTCTATCTAAGTGAATACTTTGACATGTAACTAACGGAAGATGTGTTAGTCACCCTGGGTAATTGGTCTTCAGTAAGACATGATGAGAATCACTGCAGTATATCCTCCTCTCAGACCTACGCATATAGTCACTGGAGTGACAGCACTGTGTTTTAAAGGTGGGTGAAACCCTGACATTAATGATGACAGTCAAAGACTTCAGTCTCTTCTCAGATGAACGCTCAGCCTAACCCACCAGTAGCAAATGCATACATTTGAATAAGCAGCGTGGGACAGAACTTCATTCTGTCAGCCACCATAATGCACAATCTTAGTGGTCTAGTTGTATTTTGATCAGAGCCATTGACTATAGGCTGTACCAGTTTTATGCTACATAACTACAATAAATCCACACACACCTTCATTTACTTTCTTGCTGGTTAAGTACCTTGCTCAAGGGTACAACGGCAGTGTCCTACCTGAGAATCGAACCTGTGACCTTTAGGTTACAAGACCAGCTCCATACCCAGTATACTACACTGCTGCCCTTGGTACTGCCAACTTCATAGCCATTTTGAGTTTCCTAAACTGAAGTTCCTGGTTACGGTTAATTTACACTATTTTATCATCCCTGGGTTCGGCTGAAAATAAAACGTAGCCTACGCATGTGCGATTTCAATAAATCAGAACAACATACAGATGCGGATTACGTAATAAGAATGTTATCATGTGAAAGAGTGGCAAGATGCACGTCTGATAGCGAAGCGTTAACCACTACGAGCAGATGTGGAAACAAATGCCAGGCCTTCCGGATCAAAACCGCCATTTTGCACGTCCTTGTGCAAACAAATAAAAACATTTTCATCATCGTCCTTGTATTGGAAATAGAGCTGCAAAAAAAGATATACTGAGCTGAAGTGCTGGCTGAGTTTTTTTATTTTTATTCTTTTTTTTTTTGCTCGTTGGACTGTGTACACAGCAACAAAAAAACTCTGTTAACCAACGTGGATCATATAAACGCTGTTAGGCTGTGTTGCATTTTTTTGGCAGACAAGCCAAACTGTGCTTAGTTTAATTCTCAGCACATTGCTCAGTGACACAGCTAGGTGTTAACTGGAGTAACTGGTTAAATGCCATGCCCTGTCATCACACTGCAGTTGCCCTCCTGGAAATCGAACCCGCGGATTTAGCCGTTAGAAAACACTGCCTGTTGGAACAGACACTTCATGGGGACAGGGTCTGTAGAGTCTGGGTCACTGGTAAAATTATGCAGCTGATTTAAAAATACTGCGAGCGCTCCCTGCCTGCTTGGAAACCAGGCTGTTGCTTCTTTTCTCAACTGTTGTTGCTTAGGAACCAGAGTCAGGAGTGTGCAAGGATGTTTCTGGTGTTTTCCTGTCAATGCAAATAACCACAATCAGCCTCCACTTGAACTGAGAAAATGGAGACAAACAATATCAAGAAATATAATTCTCTCAAATAATAATAATAATAATAATAATAATAATAAATTATCCTCTCAGATTTTGCTACAGTGCACTTTTTCTTGTCCGATATGAACAAGCTCTGAGATGTTCAAATCACATCTGCTCGATTAGTGTGTGTGTGTGTGTGTAGCACACATAATTGTTTTTGTTGATTACACCAAAGCAAAGTTGGGTCATTACCTCAAACTCACGGTGAATACTCTATTGCATTTCTTAATGAATGATAAGTAATTCAGTTTGAGCTATATCTAATACATGTGTCTGACACGTTACAGTGTTCTGATATCCATCTGATTGTGTGAGGTGACATATCTATTCAGTTTCACATAGCATTCTCAGTCGCCATTATATTTGCCTATCATAGAGAATTCTGAGGTCAAAGTTTGTAAGCTGTGATTGGGGCTTTCTGAGCTGTGGAGATGGATTATGGCCATAGTAGTAAGAGAACTGCATAACGAGTGATAGCGTACATCCATCCAGCTGCTATAAATTCATGTTATACGGTTAGGAATCCTTCAAATGAGCCACTGCGTTTGCATTTCATTTCAAATCGTTTCGTGAGTTCTTGAGCCCTCCACACACGGATATTGTACGTAATGAATGAATTATTAAAGCCTGGAACGTGGGCGGGAGTGTGGATGAGCTCACCGCGAGGGGAGACCGCGGCTCGTCTTCCCTGGCTGAGCGGCGAACTGACGGCCGCGGCTTCTTGCTTATTAATACGCTAGTGTCAGGCCGCACTGCCCGCATCAGAGAGGGCCTCACTGCATCCTGCATCCCACTTCTGTGTCGCTGTGTGTGTCTGTGAGCTAGCAGTGCTGTGTGTGAGAGCCTGCAGTGCTCTGTGTGTCTGTGAGCAGCAGTGCTGTGCGTGTGTCTGTGAGCCTGCAGTGCTGTGTGTGAGCCAGCAGTGCTCTGTGTGTCTGTGAGCTAGCAGTGCTGTGCGTGTGTCTGTGAGCCTGCAGTGCTGTGTGTGAGCCAGCAGTGCTATGTGCGTGTGTCTGTGAGCTATCAGTGCTGTGTGTGTCTGTGAGCTAGCAGTGCTGTGTGTGTGTCTGTGAGCCTGCAATGCTGTGTGTCTGTGAGCCTGCAATGCTGTGTGTGTCTGTGAGCTAGCAGTGCTGTGTGTGTCTGTGAGCCTGCAATGCTGTGTGTCTTTGAGCCTGCTGTGCTGTGTGTCTGTGAGCCTGCTATGCTGTGTGTCTTTGAGCCTGCTGTGCTGTGTGTCTTTGAGCCTGCTGTGCTGTGTGTCTGTGAGCCTGCTGCGCTGTGTGTGTCTGTGAGCCTACAGTGCTATGTGTGTCTGTGAGCCTGCAGTGCTCTGTGTCTCTGTGAGCCTGCTGTGCTCTGTGTCTCTGTGAGCCTGCTGTGCTCTGTGTGTCTGTGAGCCTGCTGTGCTCTGTGTGTCTGTGAGCCTGTAGTGCAGTGTGTGTCTGTGAGCCTGCTGCGCTGTGTGTGTCTGTGAGCCTGCAGTGCTGTGTGTATGTGAGCCTGTAGCGCAGTGTGTGTCCGTGAGCCTGCTGCGCTGTGTGTGTCCATGAGCCTACAGTGCTATATGTGTCTGTGAGCCTGAAGCCCAGTACCACCCACGCAGAGGAGGCATGATGTCAATGCCCTCTGAGAACTGGCCTCTCCAGAATCAGCAGCGGCTGCCGGCGCAGCGGTAATTAGCCCTTTTCCCCGCGGTCCACGTCCGCTCCTAATGGCCTGCAGGGCCATGCCGGCGGGAGGCTCATTAATGATAATAAATAGCCGGGGTCTCCGAAAGTTGTTGAAATAGGCAGGCATTAGAGATAAGGGCTGGGTGCGTCTAAGAACAATACCCACCCTGCTGAATAAAGGACTCTCTGTGGCCCCCTATTGCCTCTGGATTGAATGTTGATCTGGTGATGCTGCATTTTTTAGCCTCTTAAGTTTGAGACCACACCTCTGTATTCCTGTCCAGCGTGCACATAAGACCTCAGTGTTTTCTGCAGTTTACTCAGATAACAAACTTTCATTATTGCAAAAAAGACCTTCATAGACACGGATGGCCATGCTGCATCTCTGCTGTATCACAGTAAATGGTACAGTGAACCAGCAGTCACTCTTTATTTCCTCATAGCTGAAGCTAAGCAGCTATACCACTCTTTAACCCTCTCATGGCTGAAGCTAAGCAGCTATACCACTCTTTAACCCTTTCATAGCTGAAGCTAAGCAGCTATACCACTCTTTAACCCTCTCATGGCTGAAGCTAAGCAGCTACACCACTCTTTAACCCTCTCATGGCTGAAGCTAAGCAGCTATACCACTCTTTAACCCTTTCATAGCTGAAGCTAAGCAGCTATACCACTCTTTAACCCTTTCATAGCTGAAGCTAAGCAGCTACACCACTCATTAACCCTCTCATGACTGAAGCTAAGCAGCTATACCACTCTTTAACCCTCTCATAGCTGATGCTAAGCAGCTATACCACTCTTACACCCCATGCTGAGCAAGCGCATACATTTAAAGACTGCTGCTGAAGTAATGCATAACCCCTTTAACCTTGGCTGTAAGCACTACACCACTCTTTAACCCTTTCATAGCTGAAGCTAAGCAGCTACACCACTCATTAACCCTCTCATGACTGAAGCTAAGCAGCTATACCACTCTTTGACCCTCTCATGGCTGAAGCTAAGCAGCTATACCACTCTTTAACCCTCTCATGGCTCCATCCATCCATCCAGGTATGCATACATGCACACACAAATACTGTACAGGCATACATATATACATGAATGACTGACTGACTGAATTAATGAATAAATGGCCCAGCACAGCTGGTGTCCTGGCCACTTCTTACAAAAATTGTTTCTCTACATTTGGCTACCTAATCACCCCCTTCGTCTAACTGGCTACGCAATCCCTTGCATTTCCTACCCACTTTGATTTCCCAGGTTCTCAATAAAAACTCCCCTACCTGGTTAAATAAGGGTAAAATAAAATGAAACGGTGAAATTCAAATGTGTTCAGACCTTAGGCATACCTTCTAAGCATTGTGTCATATTTGTTTACTCTTAAAGATTCATTTAGTGCCCACACAATTTGGTTTAGACAGTACACTAATGTCCAAACCAAATAGCAAAACCTAATGACCTGTCTCTACTTCCCTAGGACTACACAGATGCACCCGGGTAAAAATCCTGTTAATTACACTGATACTTAATGGTTCCAGAAAATGTTGGCCTTTGTCTCCTTCTAAAAAAATGCATTAAAAGCCCTGACGATGTGTGCCCTTTTACGTCATTCTAGTGTCTTTATAACAGGCCTGTCCAAGGCCACAAACAACACTGGATGACGAAAGCTTTTGGATATCTAGCGTTTAGATTGCAGCCTTCGAGAGACGGGCAATATAATTGGACATGGCCACTTAGTACTTATTTAATATTGTATAAACTGTAATTACTAAGTAGCGTACTCTGATTGACCTGACTGTAAGAATGCTGCCTGTTCTCTCTCTCTCCCCCCTCCACAAACATCAAAAGAAATGTCCTTGGGTAATTGAAAGCCTTTGCTGAGGCCCCAATCTTTGCATACAGTCTACAGTGCCACCTCGTCTGGAGAGTTTACCTCTGAAGAGACACCAGAACAGAAAGCTATTCATGGTGGTGTCAAGGCTTGGCCACAGAATGCTACAAGCGTCATGGGTTCCTTTTTAATTTAAATTTGAATACCAATCCGTGACATTCGATTGAAATCATCAGTTGAAAGTCTTAATGTCTATGTAAATAATAACCGTTGAGGCCTGCCAGTTTGGAATTAAATTTTCTTTGGTCATCAAGGTACAACTGGTCTCGTAACATGAATAATATTTTGCCCAATGGTACAGATTACACGACTGGCTGGAATGAACAATGACTGTCTACAACCATCCCCTTTGTTGCTAAAAGCAGGAATACAGTTACATCTTGTAGAGGTATTCATCAGCCAAGCCAAATGACCTCCTAACATATTCATGTTCGGTCTTGTTAAAAACCATGAATTTTTTCCATGAATCTTAAGACATGATACAGAGTTGGTTTTGATTTGTTGGTTGATTCCATCAATTTACTTTTCGACAAATTTGGTGATTTAATTGACGATTGTAATTTGTGAAAAAAATTATTATATACAATCACATAAAATAACCCCTACTCATAGATGCCAAATCTGGCCAATCCTCGCCCATTTGTGGGGGTGGCATTGAAAGTCTCTGTGATCCCCCAGATGTGAGGATCACAGAGGCTCGTAAAATATCTTAAATGAAGCAAGGCACTTGTGTATAATATAATTATACGTGTAAATAAAGCCTCAAAAATAAAAAAATACAAATCTACATGAAACTGCTAAAATTAGGTTATTCTTTAATTTGAAATGCTGAGAATCACAAATGCTAACAGGTAAAACAAAACATTAGATCAGAACTGTCAACAAAAATTTATGCAATTAGGCTTTTCATTCAGCTTCAGTGAGCCTTGTCAGTGGCATGGTTGCCTTACACAAAATGGCCACGGCAGCATGAAACAAGAGAAAAACAAATCCTTGCCCAATGTGCTTTTTGGGAGATCAAAGATCTGTGTGTGGGAGGAGGAGGAAGCGGGATGATGTCACGTCTGGTCCTTTGGTCCCTGGATGCACCCCCCCGCGCCCCCCTCCCCCACCCCCACCACCCCAGTCTCATCGACTGCATTAGGGGAGCCGGCGGACTTCCCCTTCTCCAGTGAGTGCGATTTGCACAGGGGCATTGATCAGGCTCATTACGGCTGCCTGGAAACAGGCCTGAAACAGGCCGCGGGCCCTAAAACAAGGGCCGGGGGCCGGGGGGGGGGGGGGGGACAGTACACCGTGAGCCGTGCTCCGGAGCTTCCTGTCCCGATCGCCTGGAGGAACTTATTACCATGAAATGATTGCCAAAATATGCACCATACCCACAAATGGTATTCCCCATTAAAACTGTCACAGACATTTTGGCATGATTCCCACCGTTTGAATTTCTTTTCCGCGTGTGCACTGACAGGTCGGACAGCTGTGTATTTGACAACTATGCTATTGAAAATATGACAGTGGAATATACAGAAATCCCTCACAATCCAGGGATCGGGAACAAATGATTTTTCATTTTGTTTCGTTATGAACAAAAACGGCACAATAACATTTCTATTTCAGCATTCAGTTAATTAGAATAGTTGTTAGAACGAAACGTAAAAACTGGTTAATAGCATTCTCATGATGTCTATGACTAAACAAGGAAAGTGTGACAAAAAATGTGAACATGTTGTCATAGCAACAGTAAACAAGCCCCAAATGACTTGTTAATTATTACTGGTGCACCTTGTTGAAAGGTGCTTTCTGTGGAGGCAGCAAAGAGGGTCATGTGAGTTGAACCAGGAAATGGGATTTCCCATTCATTTTACCGTACACATTTACAAAACCTATTATTTATAAACACACAACTTGTTTGTGGCCCAACTGTGAGAATGCCATTTTCTTGAACATTCATTCCTCTCTATCAATTAGTCCAGCCATACTAGTTATTTGGTGAACTCTTTTGATTTTATATGATTTAATTTCCTTTTTTTTGTCAGCATACAATATATACCTTTCCATATAGCCTGAAGCGATACTGAGCTGGATAACCCTACGTCATTTCCTTTTTTGTAATACAGAATAATGCACATATATTTTTATCCAAAAAGTGTTTGATACTTCTCCTTTTTATATCATTGATGTTTTGGCTCTTGAGAGGTCAGAAATCTTTACAGGGTAGCGTCCAATGGCAGCGGCAAAGGTTATGTAAATTCCCAAAGTCTACTCTACTGAAGGGAGAGTGGTTCATTTATAAGAAAAAGTGTACTACATGCTTGTACCTTTGTAAAAAAATAAAATAAAATAAGAAGGATCTGGAAGCTGTTATATGAAGTAGCTATTACTTCATATAAGTGTGCTTGGTAGGATAGAAGCTGCAGTGATCTTTCGTTTTTACAAAAATCACATTAGAAGAATTGTCTATGGGAAAAATACATGGGCAGAGATACTTCCTTGGTCTAGCTTCTGGAATTACAGCCAAACCCCACTTCACCTCTGTAGGAGGCCAAAAAGGGGAGTGGCTTTGGCTCCAGAACACCCAATCCATAACTTCTGGTTTCTAAAGAGATTTCCCAAAGTGGTAGTGCTTGGAAGTTTCATTCTATAAGATGAATCAGTACGTTTGAGTCAGTTCGTCAAAATTAATCAAACTTTTGAGTTTTCAAGTCTTTCGACTTTCTCAGACTTCACCGTATACCTGCAACAAGATGGCTCCGTTTGGTTTTGTTGTGTAAAAAAAGTATGTTCAGTTTGCAGAACATACTGAACATTACTTTTTATTTCTGGCCGGCTTGAGCTGGAGTCTGCTGCTCGTGGCAGGACGTAGGTGCCAGAGACAATGCGGAAAAACTTGAAAGGCTATCGGTGGTGATGAGGTTCCAGCTGTGTGCAGTTGCAGCATCTGTGTGACTGTGCCATCAGAGCTTGCTTTCTCAAAGGCAGGACAGATTGTTTCAGAAAGGAGGAACTGCCTCAGCGCACAAAAGATAGACAGCTGGTCTTCTTGAATGCCAATTTGCAATAAATTACTCAGTGTGTAAAATTTATAGGCTATGTAGCCTACATTTGTTGGCGTAAACAATGAAGTCCCAGAGGGGTTTTGTACTTTACATTTATTTTCCTATTTATATATTTATTTTATTTATTCGTATTCTTTATACATATTGTCATTATTTTTGTCTTGACAGTAATTTCTCATTTGTTGATCTTGACCACAATTATTATATTTTCAATTTGGATTTGATCCATATTTCAGTTTCATATATTTCTACTTTTCTTGATTTGTTGTGGTTGACATAAATAATGACTTTTGAGGTGAAGTCTTACACATCATTCAATTGTTTAATATCAAATAAAGTCTAATTTAATTGCTATGATCTGTTCGTATTTGTATAGTTAACTCAGAGCAAAATAATTGCTTGCCACAGGGTGCTTCGGTTGGGTTTTGTAGAGAAATAGCCTTTATTTATGTTCACCAAATGATCCTTCATAACATTGTTTAAAAAGTTCAGTGCCTTCCATAAAGTTTGGGACAAAGTCATATTTGTGTTTATTTTTGGCTTGTATTCCAGAATTTTTGATTTGTAATGAAACAGTTCGCTTCATATGCTGGAAGAAAGGCATCTAGCTCCCGAAAAATGCAGGAGCTGAACATGGCAGTAGTACAGACCTGGCAGGGCATCACCAGAGAACATACCCAGTGCCTGGTGCAGTCATTGCATGGGATATGCGACAAAGTACTAAACATGACTACTTTAATTTACATAACAAGAATATTTCCTAAACATTATGGAACCCTGAAACGGGGGAAGGGGGTCTATGTACAAAAAGTCCTGTCATTTCTCCATGGTGGATCGAAATGTATAAAAATACCCTTTAATAAAAGCTGAGAATCTGAACTTGTTTAATCACTAATCTAAATATGTGAAGTACTTAGCCAAATCAAGAAAAAAAAAGTCTTTGTCCCAAACATCAGGAGGATTCGACCATACCTGACGACGCACTCCACCCAGCTGCTCGTCCAGGCTACGGTCACCTCTCGCCTTGATTACTGCAACTCTCTCCTTGCAAACCTGCCAGCTTGTGCCATACAGCCACTACAGATGATTCAGAATGCCGCTGCCCGACTCATCTACAACCTCCCCAAATTCTCCCACGTCACTCCTCTGCTGCGATCACTTCACTGGCTACCGGTCGCTGCCAGGATCCGATTCAAAGCCCTGACCCTTGCCTACACTGCCGCCAACAGGACAGCCCCCATCTACTTGCAGGACATGACTCAATTCTATGTGCCTGCTCGACCACTCCGCTCTGCGGCAGCAGGGCGTCTTGCAACCCCTCCCACCCGCCCAAAGGGATCACAGAGCTTCTCCACCCTAGCTCCCCAGTGGTGGAACGAACTCCCCGTCCCTCTCCGAACCTCCCCCTCACTATCCATCTTCCGCCGTGGCCTGAAGACTCATCTCTGCAGACTATACCTAGAATAACCACCACCACGCTGTATATATTTAAAAAAAAAAAAAAAAAACCCTTTTCCTATCACTTGTTACATGTTGCCCCTTCCCTGCACTTCTTGGTAAATTGTATTCGTCCTAATACTGTAGCTTATTCTTCTGCCTAGTTTGGCTTTGCAGATGTCAGACCAGGATAGTGTTCTTTGTTCTCGGCTAGAAATAGCTTTACAAAATAAGTAATTGTACCTTACTGAACCCGTGTTCAGCAGTTGTCTACGATCATGAAAATGCACTTTTTGTACGTCGCTTTGGATAAAAGCGTCTGCTAAGTGAATGTAATGTAATGTAATGTAATGGGCCCTGTATCATCAACATTGTCATCATCGTCATTATTAACATCCCTGTAACATTATTTTTCAAAAACCTAAAAACTTGTTTCGCCGATGATACCATTTCCGGATTCTGTCTGTCACGCTGCTGTTCACAGGGGGCATTCATACAGAATATTTTTATTATATAAATAAATAAATAATACACTCAGCAAGTCATCCCTCTTTCAATAGGCCTACTGATCGTTCTTTAGTACCTTTTGAGTTTTCGTACCATCAAGTCTCTCAGTACATTCAGAACATCTCATACATGTTTTACCTTCACGTTTTGGTACTTTTTGGGTTTTCATACCAACTGAGTCTTTCACATTTCGTTTGAGACGTTCCCTTCGCACTTTCAGTAAACGATCGAATTGAACGAAAGGCACCAAAGAATTTCTCCAGCTGTCAGCACATGAGTGAGTTCATATCATTGATTTGATTACATAAATACTATTTGCAATACAGCACAAAAATTGTATGGAAATATATGTTTGTTTAGTGATTGCAAGTATTCCTGATGCTTACACTTCAGTGTAAGATAATTTAGTGAAATTGCCATTATGCCATTATGTCTCTATTAATAACATCATTCAGGAGGCTAAGGGGAGATGTGAACAAGTCAGGCAGTGCACAGACCGCCAGGGACGACAAGGGGGAGGGAGATCAGCTCAACTGGTGAACTGAATCAGGCCAGGAGCTGAAGTTTAGCTTCAATACCATTGGCAGTTCGATACGTAACAAGTTTAAAAAGGAATTGTTCAAAAATATTTGTTTGTAAAATTTGTAACAGCGCTACCATGTGGAAGTTTCCAGTTGCAGTTCCCCTAGGGCCAAACAGTTGCCAGACTGCATTGCAGACTGGGGTTTGCAAGGAGAAAGAAAGTAACTGGAACTGAACATAACATTATTAAACGGTTTATACTGCATGCTCGTAAGATAACGTTTTCTCTCCTGAACACTTGAAAGGGATTTCGTTTTTCGTTTTTGTTCCATGAAGATTTTTGTTAATTTGTGTTTATCTGTTTCAAACTTATAACAACTTAATCATTTTGCGTCTTCCCATGAATGAATCAATGCATTTCAAGATTTGTAAATAAAGAAAGTGAACATATGCGCTAGGTCAATCTGAGGAGCAGGTGCTGAAACCTCTAGACTTGCTTGTGGAGGCTGGATTTATTGAATTGCTCACTGCATCTGTTGCCTACAATATTATTATGCCCTTTATGAAGTTGCACATAAAAGATAATTTATGATGTGTGTCTATCCAAGCGTGCCTGTGTTGTTTGTGTGTTTGTAACATGTTAGATTGCCTTCATGTTAGAGTTCACTACATTATTTTTATTTGCTTTAGTTTCAGAGGAAATCCAGACAGACCTTTTGTATTATTTATTTATTATTTAGCTTTATTCAGACCGGCGGTACACGGCACATAAGTCGTCATGGTGAGGGGGCAGACTGGTGGACTCCTCGAGAGTCGGCCACCCTACGCATCGCAGCACTGCGGATGCTGAGGATGCTCAATCAATCAAATTCAATCAAATTTTATTTATATTGCATATTTCACAGCACAACCCTGGCCTAGACCCCCAACAGAGCAAGCCTAAAGCAACAGTGGCAAGGATAAACTCCCTGTGGCAGATGGGAAGAAACCTCGGAAGGAACCAGGCTCAAGGGGGAAACCCATCCTCCTCTGGTTGGCTCAGGGTGCAGATTGGTGACCAACATGGTCAGTCAGTCAATGCTGACTGCGGAGAGAAGAAACTGCCAGTCGGGTCTTTAATCTTCCACCAGTTTTTTGAAACACTGAGGGAGGTGGATGGGAGGAATCCTTCACAAAGTGAAGCGTTTTATCAGGTATTGTACAGGCATTGTACAGGTATATCACAATGTGTCAGTTTCTATAATAGGCTCTGTTTACCATCTGGACTACTGAATGTCTTTGAAGTCCATAGGTTAAGTGCAGGGGAGACTTGCACAGCTCAACAATATCCCTTTCGGTAGTAGAATGGCGTTAAGCATTTGTTTATTTATATTTATTTATTAATATATTTATATATTTACTTGGGGGGGGGTTATTCTGCTATGTGAACTCTATTGGGCAAAGTGAAATCAAAAGCAACATAATCAGCTCTTAAGTTTACCTTCCTTTGAAATTCTGATTAATTAGCTTATCTTCCACCGAGCCAGCGTTTCCTCCAGGGCCCCATCTCTTATTTAGCAGAGTGAACTGGGCATCTGCGAATGCATTAACGTCAGCTCTCAAAGCGCACTGGACGGCGCGTTGCGTCCCCCGAGCGCTGTCCTCAGCTGACAGGACGGTCCGTGTCCCTGTTCTTAGCGACATAGCTCAGGAGGTAAGAGCGATTGTCTGGCAGTTGGAACGTTGCCGGTTCAAACCCCGCCCTGGGTGTGTCGAAGTGTCCTTGAGCAAGACACCTAACCCCTAACTGCTCTGGCGAATGAGAGGCATCAATTGTAAAGCGCTTTGGATAAAAGCGCTATATAAATGCAGTCCATTTAAAATTTTACCATTTACCATGTTCTTCCCCCGGCAGCCGTCATGTGATCTGGCGTAGCGTCCTGCCGGAGTTCCGTTGCCTGGCAGCCGTCCGCGATTCACCGCGCGGCTGAGAGGGATGTCATTGTTCCGCCGCTGTCACCGGCCTCTTCCGTGGGTGGAAACCCTGTGGGTCGTTCCCCCCCTTCTCTGAACATTACGTCCCCTCGCCGCAGCCGCGCGGAACGTCCTTGGCCCTCTCTTCGATGCCGTTTCCAAATCGCCCCCCGCCCTCCCCGTCGCCTGGCGACAGCTGCGTCATCAACCTGATCCCCGAGCGCCGAGGCGCAGGTTTGCGTTTGGCTCGCGAGGAGGAAGTAAAGTAAACTACTTCCAATTACCAGTTAATTAAGCCGTTCCTTAATGCCAGTCCCAGACCTGCTCTCATTACGGAGACACAGCTGCCGTTGACCTTTCCCGTCTCATAACCGCGCGGATCACACATCTGAGCCACCGCTAGCAGGTGCGCGTGGAGAAGGCACTTTCCTTCAGTCTGCACAGATTTCAGGCAGCGTAGCTTGATGATTATAAAAACGAGTAGGGCAAATCTCACGATCTGATTGGTGAAGAGCCGTGGTATAATAAACCGTATGCCAGGGCTGTGATGTCTAACGCTTCTTTACGGTTCTGTTTCAACTATCACGCCTTGGCTAAGCAGTCATTCGTGGCAAAGCAGTCATTCAAGTCAAAGTAAAAAACCTTTGTATCGATCATCCTCGTTCAGGAAATGGAAACATTTGAAACTATCTGGTGCGCGTCTTGAAAAGAGACAATATGTCCTCGAAGGTGGAGCAGTATCAATGCACAATCAATGGCAGCTTACAAAATAAACATCAATAACGCATAAACTCTTGTCAGCTCACGCTTGTTAGCGTGCTAGCTGGCTAGTAGGGCAGAACAAAAGAGTTTCCTAAGCCGGGAACAACTTCTTGTAAATTATTCTTGTAATGGAATTGCTAATAACCACTGCTTTAATTGGACTGTGTCTGTAATATCTATATTATAGGTAACCGTTTTATAAAAGCAAAAACTCAGTCCAGGCAGTGGTATATTGTGATTGTATCACAGTTAAGAGGATTGCAAACAACACTTAGCCATGATATAATCACAATATCTGAAGAAAAACAGGTTTTTAGCGTACAAAAATGCCAAGTTACTCACACATACAAAGTCATTCACCCTTGCAAAATCTAGGCCTGCCACTAAAAGTATTGATATCAAAATTAGCCCAAGTTACAAGAAACAATATTCGCTATCTTAGCTCACACAAATTTAACATGCCATATTCCAAAGCAACGCAGCTACCCAATTTTTCCTAAATTATTTCAAGTAACGTGGCCCTGTGTTTTTTCATACTTAGTCTTGTAACTATGAGGCTGTGGGGTCCATTCCTGGATGTGACGCTGCCGTAGCAGACTGCCTCCAGAACACTCCAAATTCAATGTGGGCATGGAACTGAGCCCACAACTCAAAGTTTGTGGGTTCTAACCCCAGCTGGGGCACTGTGGTTGTACCCTTAAGCAAGTAATCGCCAAGCTGCATCAATGGATTGTGTGTAAAAACAAACAAGCAAACAACCGCAAGTTGCATTGGGTAAGAGTGTCTGCCAAATGCTATAATGTACAGTATCCAATGTTCTGTAATTTGGCTGATGCATAGTACCCTAAGGTAGAGGTGGCATCTTGACAGATTATTAGATCTGCTGCTGTTGTATTACAAAAGTAATATTATTTCATTACATGCGGAATAATTGTATGTAATACAATAGCGACTGTCGCATTACAGAACTCTTTCAATACATTTTGAGATTTCCCACTCAGTCTCTCTATTTTTATTTACCAGCTTCATGCGCTAAGTATAGACAGCTAAAATGCAGGATATATATTTAGAGGACATGCAAATCCAACTGATGTTGGGGTGCTCGTTGGAAGGGAACAGGCTCAGCCGAGCAGGTGTGAGATGATATGCTGAGGGTCGATGAAGCCAGTTTGGAGTCCTACCTGCCCCCGCTCGGGAGGACGGTGAGGAATTTACCTGCTCGGTTCTGTGTGGCTGAGACCGTACAGTTGGGGAGCTGCCCGGCAGCAGTCTTTCTGACAGAGCTGATTTAGTCTGCAGCTGCTCCGTCTCTGTGGAGTTGCCTCAGCAACAGCGCAGCGGCCTGACTGATGGACAGCATTCTTCCCCCGAAAGGCTTGGAGAGCGGTCTGCCCATTTCCCCATTATTACACAAGCTTCATTTCATGTATTACCCAAATCATGTATACATGGATTCACAAACACACACACATACGCATGCACAGACATACACACACACACATGCAGATGCACAAAAACACACACAAGCATGCACACACACGCACACAGACACACATACACATGCACAGACACACAAGCACGCACAGACACACACAATATCACTCACTGACAAATGGTCCTACTTTACTTTTATATATTGTAGCTGCCTGATGTTTGAATCTGCTTGAAGATAAATCAAAACATTTTCGACCTAGATTCTCTGAAGCCTGATACAGCATTGGCTGTTCACTATTGACAGCATTCACCATGGTTTAGTGTGCTTATGAATGTACAAATGTAAATTTAAAATGTAAGGCATCCCTCTCTGGTGTAGACTGAAATATTCAGTGTATACTAATAATTAAATAAACATGGTAAACAGCACATTAAAAAGGCGATACTGGAGCATTCTGCACCATATGTGCCAAATCCAGGATGAATCAATGCTGCATTTCATGAATTCTCAAGCAAACAGAAATCAGTCATTTGCATTTCATCAATTAATCTGAGCTGAATTATGTGTCCCAATAAGTAAATATGGACTGAAATAACAATTGCCCCATTTTGGTAACATTCTTAATTGTTCCACTTTTGCATGCGTGATTTGTAATATCACAAGTGTTACACAATCTATTTTTATGTCCGCAGGTGGAAGATTCTGTAGGTTAACAAGAAAAACAAGTCAGACTAACAGGTTTTCTTAAGACATGAATAGTTGAATGTAGTTGAGAAAAAGCGGTGAGGGGAAAAAACAACAAATTAGTTAACATTGCAGGTCCTTAGTCTAGTGATATAAAGTCAGCTGAGTTTGTGTAATTTTGCTTATTTTGCTTTGAAACTGGTCCAATGCAGCCATTTATACCCAGAAGTGCATGCATAATTAAAACAAATTGGATTTCCATTAAAATTTAAATGTTTATTTTGATAACAAGGATACGCTGAATGTATAATTCCGATATCTCAGACGAAAATTGATGTATAATAGAAAGCAGATTAGCCCACAAAGTCATTATCATTGTGTTTCTGTGTTTTGCTATCAATTACAACATAATGAATCATAAAAGGACGTGCTGCAGTGTTCCACCCCAATGACTTTGCCCTCCCACCATTCCTTGTAGATGACAAGAACTGCTCATTATTTGACCAATAGCATTGCCTGTACATGCTTGGCATGTTGACTGAAGTTTTGCTATATCCTTAAGGTCCACCTAGTACCAATTTTACACCTATACTATACTATATTACTATACTATACTATATCACTAAACTATAATTTAGTTTAGTGATATAGAGCTTAACAAGTTAGGCTTTAAAGGCAACGTGGCTGAGCAGCAGCTGAAGTGGAGAGTGGAGGAGTGCTTATGGTAAATAAGAAAACATTTTCAGTACATTGAGAATCGCTGCTGGACTCAACATTACAACGTTTTTAAACCACTCTTACACCGACTAAGGGGGAAGTGTAAGGGGGAGCGTGCACATCTCTACACTTTTTCAAGGCATGCCAGATATTATTTATAGTGATCTAAAGTACACAAAATCATAAAGACCATCTACAATGGGAGGGTTATTGAATCCATTGCTAAAAAATTAAATAAATAAATAAATAAATAAATAAATAAATAAATAAATAAATAACTGTTGCACCAGTGGTGGGGAAACAAAACATGACATGATGGTAAATGGACTGCATTTATATAGCGCTTTACAGTTGATGCCTCTCATTCATCCATTCACACACACACCAAAGGCGAAAGGCTGCCATGCAAGGTAACAATAAGCTTGTTCGGAGCAATTAGTGTCTGGCTCAGGGACACTTCGACACACCCAGGGTGGGGGATCGAACCGGCAACCCTCCGACTGCGAGACAACCGCTCTTACCTCCTGAGCCATGTCGCCCCTAACATGAATCATGTTTGTAGTCTAATGGAGCCAAGTTCAGTGGCATGAATCAAGCTGCCTGCTGCTGGTGTGTGTGGGGAAGCTTTGTTCCGTCCCTTGTCATTGGGAAATGTCCGCACATCACTCAACAGTAATGAGGTGATTACTCAAATACTGTCCATTTAATGAGCCACATCAATCACCGATTCACCTGCTAGAATTATGTACATTACCTTAAATATTATATCATTCATTGTATTTTGGACAATATGCAAAATTGTCTACACCGAACTACGAAAGATCAGATCGTCATAGACATGAAAGTGATTCCCAAAGAAACCATTTCCCAGGTGTCCTGTTGAGAATTTGTAGAGGTTATACAGATTCATCTCAAAATGACAGGCTAGAACAGTCTTTATTCTGATATGTTATATGACGGTTACACAATTGCCAGTTGGTTGTCATTGTTGAATTCTACAAATACGTTTTTCATGCTTTTTAAAAGGATTTACCCTCTCTCATATGCTCTATATATTAAACATTTCTTGTAGAAAGAGGTTACATTTAAAAAAATATATTATATATATGAAAACATATATGTGACGTTATTGTAATGCAGTTCGAAATTTTCAAATAACTTTCCAAAGCAACAATAAAATCAAATAATTTTGGAAAAGTATGCCTGTTGTGCCCGTTACACTACAATTTGTATTCTTTTAGTTCACTTGTTACGGAGTGTGTGTGTTTGCATATTGCATACACGTGTGCATTGGTGAGCGTGGTAACTAATTCACCTAGTAATGGGGATATCTGTTTAGAGAGGGGTGGATAAAGGGGTTTTTACCTAATCTGACTGAGAAACTCACTGTCTCTCTGCACCTCTAAGCCAAGTGATATAACAATCTGACAACCCATCCAACATGTCTGCAATCTTACAACGTAACACTAGTGCAAAACTAATGTATCACCAATGACAACTTTATATGGAATTATGTGCACCACACTGACCTGCACATAGAGGATTACAGTATATAAGGCCATGAGCCTCCAGTCATTTTACAGGTCCCATATTTTAGAAATTGGATTTCACCTAGTTTTGGCACTGGTTGTGCTGTGTGCCATGATACTCATGTGCTGATAAAATATGAACTTGGTTCTACTTCAGGTTTTTCTTTCTTTTTTTTCTTTTGCAGTTGTTCAAGAAAAAAAGTCACCAGGCTGATTGTTCAGAATTGGCCTCTTTTTCTACATCACAACTGGGCTCTAGTGAAAACAGCCAGTCACTTTAACTCTGTCATTTGCATTGACCCCCCCTTGGTCAGCCTCTTCTAAGAACAAAGTAACACCCTCCTTTTCATGCTTTAGCATCTATGACCACCGAGTATAATTATGACGGAATGTGCAAGCGAGATTACAAACATGACTAGCAAAACTGGCCACGTTAAACGGGCTGTGTCAGGGCATTTTTACTCTATTCCAGCTTGCCCAGTGAAGTCAGCTACAATAGTAATAGCTCGGACGTAAGCTGTCAATGTGTTTTACTGCTCCATAGCTAAGCAGAAAGCTGTTAGGTAACCTATAGTTTGTAATTTGATATATAAAGCTTCCTTCATGGCCTTTGAACTGGCTCCTGGTTTTCCTCCATTGCTTTAAATTCTATATCTGACTCTGGTTCCGACACACTGGTTGATTTATGGACGCCATGTTTGTTTGTTCACTTTTCTGGAGCAGGAGTGTGGGCAGAAGAGAGCAGGGGCACTCTTGTCATTCCCAGACAGTTAACCAATCAACGCAGAGCATGTTAAATTGTTAAATTTATATTTTGTTAAATGTACTGCAGATTTTTTCTCTTAAAAACACCTTATCAGAATGTTTGGTGGATGCTATAATGTGTGCAATAATATAAAATAGTACTAATCTATTTAAGCCCACGGGCAACTAAAGTTGCCGAAGTCTATACTTGTTTTAAAGCTCTTCCTAAGGTTGTCTACTTGCATGCCAGTTGTTTTTAAAGCATCTGTAGTCATCCAAAAAATATTCATAGATGGAAAAAGAGTGGTAGAGACTTTGTTACCCACAGGCTTAAATGGGTTAATTGTCTCTTATGAATGAAAATAACACGATTATTTTTCCTTTCTTTTTTTTACTCCCAGTCTCTGAGCCTTCGACAGAGTCTCTGAGCCTTCACGCTTGCACAAGGCACACGTTCGGCTGTGGAAGGGGAGAAGGCTGGACTCAGGACAGGGTGTTTTATGAGGAAGTCACCGCTCACGGTCACGGCATCGATCGGCGAAGGCTTGCTGCAGTATGTCTGATGCTCTCTCTGTCCGTGCCGCTCGGTGTCTTAAGAGAGAGAGAAAGAGCCTGAAAACTGGGGTTTTGGGGCCCATTAAGTCTCCCTGATCACAGCTATAGAGCCTGCTTTCTGCCAGGCGGCCGTTTCAGGGTCAAGAGCGCTGCCGTCTCATCCAGCAGGGAGAGCAATCATTAGGTCTGTAAAGACCGCGCCATCAAATTGGTCCCATTATGTTTGGTCCCAAGATCGCGGCTTATCTTGCAATCGCAACGCAACAAAAGTTTTCTCGTGATCACAAGATCCTATCTACCGTCTGAATGCACAGTGATTGCGTGTGACGGACTGGGGATAGCATATGCTGTGTTGGCCTACGATGGACAAGCGCTTTCAATTTTACTTTATTCACCAGGGACTGACTCAGGTAGAAATGATTATTTTCATTAATAATAGACACCAATTGCACTATGTTTATCAACAATATACAAACATTACATTGTTTAGCAGTACTAGGCCACTTCTAGTTGTCTATTATCGATAAACATGCATATAGAATATAAAGCATATAAAAGTATTTTAGTGTACAATAGGCCCAAGTCTGATCTACCTCTAATTAAATATCAATTGTCATTCCAGACTTATTTGAATGCACATTTCGGACAAAGTTACTGTGACTTATGTACATGCAAATAAATAAATAAATAAAAAAGGATATACATGTTCGATTTTACTTTGACTAACTAAAGACTGACTAGTCAAAGTAAAATTGTGAACTGTGTATTCAGATGGTAGAGTGTATCTTGTCATTTTGAAAACTTTCAAAAGCTAAATAAGTCATGATCTCCAGATAAAACGACCAAAGTAAATAAATAAATGTGGCATGGTCTCTGCAGATTTCAGTAATGCATTTCTTGTAGGGCTTTAAGCAAGGCAAATTAAAAAGTCAATTGTAATAATTGTTCTGGATATGGATATCTGATTGTGAAAAATATTGATCATTTAAAAAAAATTCTGTCTCCTTGGTGCAATCCCAGCAGAACCCAGTAAACTCGTGGAATATGTACTCAGACTTTTTAATGGCGTATTTCCAGGGACAGGTACGCCAATGAGGGGACAAGGGTTTGAGTTTGTTAGAAACCCCTCAGACAGGGTTCAAATGACACCCCGAAAGAGGCAAAAACAACAGGTTGGGGGGGTCAAAACATATATCCTTCTTACCTGTAATCGTAAATATTACAATATATTTCCCATATTCATGCCTGGAAGAATCTTGTAATACGATTTCAGACACCCCTAGTGGACCACACCATTTCTTTACCTTGACGTTGAACGTCTTGTCTGCCTGCCTCACTCCCATCATTGCAGTGGCTCGCGTCCTCATTAAAGTCTGTGCTCGTGTGCGTCGCGCAAGCAAATGGAGACGCTGTAGGTTAATGTAAGTAGCTAGGTATCTAGCTAGTTTAATACACTTTACTTTCTTACCTTCCAAGTTTCTGAATTAGATTATGTCAAGTGTCTACAGATGAACGCTAATGTTATAGTTTCTAACTTTTGCCTTAAGTTACAGTTTAGCTAACTAACGTTAGCTATCTAATGCCAACGTTTGCTTTACCTAACATTAGCTAACTAATGCTAGCTAGCTAGCTATTAGCTAGCTACCTTTATGCCCTGGAGAAAAAGTTGACCCTTCCAATTGTCATTATATAATTCACACTCTGCCCTCAGATACACCAAACAGCACGTCAAGGTTAGCAAAAGCAAGAAACCAAAAACTTGTCATGTTGCGATCACCAACTGCAAGACATCCCTACGATGGAATACACCAGACAACGGAAGTATCTGAGTAGCAAAGGAATGCATGTAGTCTTACCTGGTGCTACTGGAAGGGAATTCATTTAATGTTATCTTGATTATCTGACTTCAAAATAGTGTATTAATCTTTCCTCTGTGCTAATGTACGGATCGCTATCTAACTTGTTAGATGTGGACATGTCTTTGGCTTGTGTAGCCTGCATAAATACAACTGTGTATCTTGCTACGACACTAGTGTATAGGAAAGTGATTACAGGGTGCAGACATAGAGTTCTGTGTGTATGTTAGGACCTTAAAACTGCTAGGTGTGCAGTGGTAAGAATCAAAGATGAATGTTAAGTTAAAACAAATGTAGTTTATTGTTCGGTGTATTTAGTAACAATGACAATATACAATGGTGCAAAATGTGAGAGGTGAAATGGCTATATGCATAAGCATCTGCATTGGAGACCATGTTGAGTCTCCCCGAACCATTGCACTTCTGCCCTTATATACAAGGAAAAACACCAAGGCATAAAATAAAAGACTTAATCATGACAAAACAGTACATACAACAACAACAACAAAAATCCTGCTTGCGCCATGTCTGTAAGAATGTCACACCGGGTTAACATTTGTAGCTGAGAACTCCAACTTATTCCCCGTGACATTGGCTTTCTATACAAAACATGATTACACTGTATTACAGAGAACCTAAGTTTTAAATCATGCCAATCCAATCGGATGTTTTGCAACTGAGCGCTGTCTCTCAATCATACTTGCTGACCCCCAGTCAGCACAGTAAACAGTCTGATTTTTTAGGGGTCTGATAAGAGGCAGACTGTGCTACAAGTTGTATAAAAAGGGTGAAATGGGAATAGACCTCCTAACATGTGCCACGTCGCAGAGAGATGGAGACAGAACCTTATTCCAGTTTGCATAGCAAGAGAGGAAGAGCTGAGTCATCCACCACCTAAACCTAGCACGTCGGAACTGTAAATAGCCACAAGGTGTGCGGATTAGGGTTTCCAAGAACTTTTTACAGAACAGCTTTGAAATAAGTGAGAGGGGGGCGAGAAGAAAGAAAATACATCTTTTTTTTATGTCATCAAATTACAGCGGTCATGACTAAGGCTGGTTTGTCACACAAATTACTGGCTAAATATTTCACAGAGCAGCCATGGCAAAGTTGTTGAAAAATCATGGACAACTGAAAAAGAGGCAGAAGTCACAGAAAGAGTGTTTTACAAAACAGTAATTTATTAAACAAGCCAAAAGACGTCATGCACTCCAGTGGGAAATCATTGAACTAACATACGCAACTGTATTAACTATCGCCCAACAAGTGCTTGCAGGAGAAAAATCGGCAGGAAATTTGCCACTAGTAACAAATACAAGTCAGTCAGTCCAGAAAGGAATGAATGTGCAAGATTCCATAGTTTTGTTTGAGTGTACTATGCAAAGTATATGAATGTTACCTAGAATATATATATATTCCCTGAGGCAAAGTCTGCAGAATTGTTACACAAGAGAGTTTCAGCCGTCAGTTACAGTGGGACAGCCGCAAGCTATCACACATCATTGAGAACGCACATCGAACTCCATGAGTCTGTGTGTGCAGACACTGAGATTGGGCCCTTGTCTCCTTAAATTGGGACTCCAGGAAATTAAGAAACCAAAGCCAGCAATAGGTGACCGGTGAGACAGGAGGAACAGAGCTGGGAGAATGATTTTAACAACATCTGAGTTTAGAACAGTGCTCTCGAGTGAATATTCCAATTGTTGAGATTTCGCGAAATGTTGGTCGAGACGCATAACTGTTGACCAGGGGAGGTGGAGCAGTGATTCGATTGGATTACAGTTCAGATATCAACATTTGTTCAGGAAAAAAAAAAAAAAAGTTCCTGGTTTTGCTTAAAAATTGTACTAAACTCACTGTCTAAAACACAGCTGGCCAAGGTCTGGGTTTGAGTCTTGTGTCTGATACATAAAACTTCAGCGCGTACAAAGGACAAATGCTATTTCCAGAAGGATGAAGTAGTTGATCTGAATTGCAATGACAAAGGAGCACAGTCAGCACTATGAAAGTAAAATAATTAATACCTCAAATAAACAATATTTTCATATATATTATGATTATGAAACATGGGCCAATTCAGTGCCTTCAGCATTAGCTTAACTATGTTGAGAAAATATCCATTCAGGCAGAATTTATGAATTCCTAAAAATGTGCGGTTAGGTTTTGCTCTTTCCATAGGTTGTATATAAACAAACAGATAGCATAGTATTTATATTCATAACATCTGCCTGCCCATGTCTGTTTTTTAATGTATTTCTTATATAATATATGGTCATCTTTGCTTAACCTCTCTGAGAAAGCTACCTAGCTGATAGCTCCCCTCAACCCAACAGAACCGCCTGCATAAAACAGAATAATTTTCTCCCATAGTTGGAATAACAATTCATAGAATTAAGGACATATTTAGTATAGGCAAATGGATACACTGCCAAATGTTCATATAACCAGACAGTAAACAATGCAGGACATATTTGTTTGAAATTAACATTTTTAAACATATTTGAAATTCATCAAGTGAACATTCTGAATTTTTTTTCTGAAACTGCTCATTTTATTTTTATTTTTTAAATTTCTGGTCTCTAAACTTGATCTCTTTCTGCAAAGTAGCATTGTTATCCCCATTTTGCCATTTTTCTAACATGATTGTAGCAGTCTCCTATGGTAGTTGCTAGTTAACTTCCTTTGATGCATATAATACAATTTTTTGCTTAGTTAAATATATATTCTCGATTTTGTATTCACTCTGTTCGAGATTCCTTTGACTCATTAGGTGATTGTTGGGCTATGTGGATCAGCTGTTGATCAGTGTCTTGGAGGCTGGCTGTTAATTAGTCATTGAGAGCAGCTGTTGTGTATTCTTCTCTTGTCCAATCAGAGTGTGACAGCACACTTCCTGTTGAGGTTAAAAGAGGCAGGACATCCTGTGTTTCCATTCATCTCTGATCTTATGACCATGCCTCATGGCAGAAGTTTCCTTCAGCTAGAAACGCTGCTAATCTTTCAGCACATTCATTTGAGATTTTATTTGCTCTATTTGTCAGACCAGTTTAGGAGTATCAGGGAGAGCCCTGGGAAGCTTTCAGTGTATTGTATTTGAGTGGAGAGAGAGAGAAAAAAAAAAAAAACTGATCACCTGTGCTAGAGTGACTAGCATGTCTAGTTTCTTTGAAATTAGCTTTGCAGTCTTTGTCTATGCTTTTTTTACTTTCAATTAGCTAGAACACTCCTAGCTCCACAATCCATTTTCAACATTAGTTGAAACGGGAAAAGAAATGAGTCATTTTTAAAGAAGGAGGGGGGAAACTACAAAAATATTTCAGTTAACTGAAAAGGCATTCAAGTGTGCATATCAAAGAGGATTTGGTAAAATGGTTCTGCCACAGCATGGCCTACTCTGCTTGGTAGCCTGTCCTAGTTAATGACTCCTTTCCTCTCTTTCTGTGCTTCATGGCTTGTGATGTTTGTCACCATGCCAATTAGCTGAACATTCTTGCTGCTGAATTCAGTGCATCTAATTGGATTACAGCCTGTCTTGTTGAAGGCCTGATTCTTCCACAGTCATTGAGCCATACAGACTGTGCTCTTTAACAGGAGCTAGCATTGGTTAGCTGATTGCCAGGCAAGGTTAACACTGTGGTGGGCGATTGAGCACTTGCAACCCTACGGTTGTGCAAATAAAAATAAATCCCTGCTGTTGGCAATCGTACAGGGGCTGCTTAACATCACTCAATCGCCATGGGGTCACATGGCATGAGACCACTTATTTTAATAGTCTTGTATGTTACTGCAGCCCAGTGCACAATGATAGTTAATTCTGTGTGGCATGAGGATCACTTGTCTCTGGTTACCAGACAAATCCATGCCTGTTCTCTTGTCATGTCAGATTATGTTTAGACCTGATTTTTCAAGTAGCACCAAACCCCTTTTTTTTATTTTTATTTTTTTCTAATTAAAATTTTTTTTATTTTTATTAAATGCATATGCTGATGGGAGAATCAGAAGCCATCATAAAATAAGTCTGGGGTATTTCTTGTCTATTGCATGAAATGAACAACAAAGTAGCTCCTGTGCTGGAATCAGAATTTACACTAGCAAACCTAGTTCTAGGCCCAGGGGTATACTTGCACCTCACTCAGCTGATTATCTGTGCAGGTTTCTACACAATGTGTCTATGCAGACTTCACTGACCACCGGCATGCTAGTTGTGGCTTTACCCCTCCTATGGACTGTATCTAGTGCAAACTGACACCACAATCTCGTATAAGCCGCAACACATGCCTGTGAGCAAGAAGCCCGTTGATATTACTGTTGAGCTGAAATTGGGTCAAATAGAAGACATGGCTTTCCGTTTCAGGGAAAGTAGTAACTAAACTGTATTTCGAACTGGTAACATTATCACGAGTAAAAATGGCAAATTATACACAGTATGTTTTATTCTACAGCAAATTGTCTGAGCTAACCCGGGGCACGTTCTATCTGAAAACGGTGTGCACCATTTTGCTACGGTTTCTGGGTTGAATGACATGTTTCCTCGAAATGGGGTGAAACTCTGCAACGGGCTTTGAGGTACATTTTCTCTCGTTTGGTGGGCGTGTCAGAGGTGTTACCCAATCAGCAGCGACGTGTACATAAACCCCGCCGTATTAAAAAGGTAGTGTGCACAATGGATCCAACTGAAGTCCTTTACAAATGCGTCCACTGCAGCTTGGTGTACGCAACGATTGAAGACATATTTGTCGTAAGTATTTTATAGTAAACTCTTATTTAAACCGATTTCATCAGGCTCCAAAAATTCTTTGAAAAGAACACACAGAATGGCCTTCTCAGCTGCCATAGTTGCAACGCTTGTGTAACAACAGGGTGTTCAACGCACCACCGTTTCCGTTTAAACGTTTTGCTACGTTTTGTCGGGGCTGAATGTGGTCTATCCTCTATCCCATAGTGACTTTTTCACAAGTAAGTGCTGTTCTGCTTGGCGACAGGCTGGTGGCCCAGGCTAGCAATACATACCCTTACAGGGCCATTTCCAGAGTCCCTATATAATTATGCAGAGAACTTGTCAAATGAGTTCACAACTGGCCTCTTCTACAAAGATGCTAGCAATGAAATGGATGAAAATAACTGCCTGAAACAAATCTGTATACACGGCAGTCAACAACACCGTTCCTTTGAAACGTGCATGCGGATTGTTTCTAAGTGTGAAAGGTTCTGGTGAAGCCTTGTAACTGGACAGGGCGAGATTGGGCTCTGGCAGTTGCTGGGCCCGTTGGCCTTTGACGTGACATGGCTGTGACCAGTGTCGGGTCGGTGTACTCTGACCCAAGCAAGTCCTCTTCCTTTTATTGTGCCTCTCGTGCTTTGCACTGGCCGTTGTCTACTGCTGTTTTGACTGATGGGGTGGAGGAGTGCTGCACCAAGGGACCGAGTCTGTGCAGGGGCAGCTACAGCTCTCGTCCGAACATTAGCTTAGCAAGCATCTCTAATGGTGCTGTGGTGAGAAGCCCTGTAATGCAATGAGGTCTGAGATGGGACCTGTGAAGGACAAACCCTGGGCCAACCCTTAGATCCAATATGCCTAAGCCACTTACCACTTTACCCTTGAAAATAAACTCTCCTTTATCATTTACATTACATTTATTTGGCAGACGCTTTTATCCAAAGCGACATACAAAAAGTGCATTTCATGGTCATAGACAACTGCTAAACACAGGTTCAGTAAGATACTTATTTTGTACAGCTATTTCTAGGCAAGAACACCGTTGAGTTCACACCATCTTTAAACAGTGGGGTGTCTTCAATATTATGATCAATCTGGATTTGTGTAAATAGCGCAATGATTCATCAGTCAAAGATTCAGCGAGTCCTACAAATGGCACATTCTTTATTTTACAAAGCAATTCATCATCAAATCATACAGTGGTTGACAAGTGTAACACCAAAAAATATTTTGAGGCACAGAGGACAACACATTATGGGTCTTTTCCAGCAGGCTTTTAACAAACACACTTACCACTATTCTGAATCATCTGTAGTGGCTGTATGGCACAAGCTGGCAGGCTTGCAAGGAGAGAGTTGCAGTAATCAAGGCGAGAGGTCACCGTAGCCTGGACGAGCAGCTGGGTGGAGTGCGTCGTCGGGTATGGTCGAATCCTCCTGATGTTGTACAGGAGGAATCTGCAGGACTGATGTTGCCTTGATGTGCTCCTTGAGGTCCAGTTGGTCATCCAGGACCACCCCCAAGCTCTTGGCAGAGTGAGAGGCAGTCACTGTGGTGCCATCAACCGTGATTGAGAGCTCACGAAGCAAGGAGGTCTTGTACGGGGAAGAAGAGCAGCTCAGTTTTGTCGAGGTTGAGCTTCAGATGGTGGCTAGCCATCCAGGTGGAGATGTCGGCCAGGTAGGAAGAGATCTTATCATTGACCTGTGTGGCCGAGGGGGGGGGAAAGAGAGGAAGAGTTGTCATCTGCATAACAATGATAGGAAAAGCCATGTGAATTAATGACTGAACCAAGAGATCTGGTGTGTAAGGAGAACAGCAGAGGACCCAGTACAGATCCCTGCGGCACTCCCGTAACAAGGGGATGAGAAGCAGAGGCAGACCCCTTCCAGGTGACCTGGTAGGTCCTATCTGCAAGATGGGAAGCGAACCAAGACAGGGCAGTCCCGGCAATTCCCATCCCAGCCAAGGTGGAGAGGAGTATTTTATGGTTGACCGTGTCAAAATCTGCAGACAGGTCAAGAAGGATCAGGACAGAGGAGAGGCGTGAGGCTCTTGCAGTGGCAAGTGCCTCCGTCACAGCTAGGAGTGCAGTCTCTGTCGAGTGCCCAGATCGGAAGCCAGACTGGTGAGGGTCTAGCAGGTTGTTCTGATGGAGAAAAGAGGTTAATTGTTTAAGAACTGCTCGTTCAAGGGTTTTGGACAGAGAGGGTAGAAGCGATACGGGTCGATAATTCATTACATCGGAGGGGTCTAAGGTGGGTTTTGAGAAGTGGGGTAACACGAGCCATCTTAAAATCAGAGGGAACATGACCAGAGGAGAGAGGAATTAACAATGGAAGACAGATAGGAAGGAGCTCGCTGGAAATGGATTGGAGAACTGTAGATGGGTTGGGGTCAAGTGGACAGGTGGTTGCACAATGAGAGGTGATGAGTTGTAGAACATCGGAGTCCTCCAGCATTTCAAAGGAGGTCAGTGTGGCTGTGGGTTTGTCCCGGGGGGTTGGGGGGCTCACTGGATGGGCGAAGGAGTTTCGGATTGTAGCCACCTTTCCTTCAAAGGCGGCCAGAAAGTCATCTGCGGAGAGGGAAGAGGGAGGTGGGGGTGGAGGAGGAATGAGGAGGGGAGAAGGTGGAGAATAGTTTGTGTGGATTAGAGACACATGCACTGATCTTAGATTGGAAAAAAGAGGCTTTCGCAGACGTGAGGGCAGATGTGAAAGTCGCCAGCAGGGTATGGTATGCGGTCAGGTCATCAGAGGATCGGGATTTCCTCCACTTCCCCTCTGCAGCCCGCAGTGATGTTCTGCTGGAGCGTAGTGACTCAGTCAGCCATGGACAGGGGGGTGAGGAGCGTGCTGGTTTGGAGACAAGAGGACTAAGTGAGTCGAGGGACTGGGAGAGGCAGGAGTTGAAGGTGGAGGTAGCAAGATCAACTGGCAGGTTAGAGAAAGACGCAGGAGGGGGAAGTGTAGACAGCAGTGGAGATGAGGGAGGATTGTGACAGAGTAGAGAGATTTTTCCTGAAAGTTACTGTGGGTGAGCTATTGGATGAATTGAGGGGGAGTAAATAGGAGAGGGAGAAAGAAGTGGTCTGAGACATGGAGGGGAGTCACTAAGTTGGGGAATGGAGCAGCTTCTGGTGAATACAAGGTCTAGTTGGTTACCAGCCTTGTGTGTGTGTGGGGGGGAAGAGGAGAGGGATAGGGCAAAAGACTGGAGGAGTGAGGCAACCCTGGACAGTTGGGAGGTCTCTGGTGGGAGGTTGAAGTCTCCCAGTAGAATAGCAGGAGTGCCATCCTCAGGGAGCCCCAGAAATGAGCCGAGTGGACCTGGAGGGCGGTACAGAACAATGTGAAATTTTGAGGGATGAGTTGCAGTAATCGCATGAAATTCAAAGGAGGAGGGAGTAGGGTTAGGACTGGGGTGGACACAGAACTTCCAGGACAAGGAAATGAGCAAACTGGTACCCCCACCTCGGCCAGAGGCCCTGGGGGTGTGCGAGAAGGAGTATCCCGCAGACAGTGCAGCTGGGGTGGCGGTGTTATCGGGAGTGATCCAGGTTTCCGTGAGAGCCAGGAAGTCAAGAGACTGTCTTGGCAAAGGCAGTAATGAAGTCCGCTTTCTGGACAGCTGACTGGCACTTCCATAGTCCACCTGTGACAGTGAATTCCTGAGGTGTGGATAAGGGTGGGTAGATCAAGTTAGTTAAATTACGTCTGCGGTGAACAGACCATTTGGGGCGAGGCAGCGCGCACAAGGGAATTGGGTTTATAAACATGATGAACTGATGACAAGGCTGCCATAGGCAGCATCCGCTAGAGCTATAAATACCGGGTGGCAATTACGTGCTTGCATTACCTTCATTAGGGCAGATAAGCACCAGGTGAAGCTACTCGAAATTAGCTCAACAATACCGGGCAATTAAACACCAACCCCCACACAATTTCACGAACGCCTTTAACTAACTAACAACAGCGAGTCAACTACAGAGATTCTGAGCTAACGCACAACTAAGTTTGCTGACTAGCAACAGTTGAGAAGTTTTTAAAAAAGATTACCTAAATTACACACACCTATGTTCTCTAACTAGCAACAGCAGAAACAAATCAAGTTAAGATACGCTTATCTGAATCGCGGGGTACGGCAGAAGCGACGACACAATCAGATGCACACACCGTATTTAAAGGGTGCGAAGAACATTCAGCACTAAAACAAACATTACAGTAGTATTTACATCGGTGGTTAGCTTTTGCTGTAAAATGCGTGTAGCAGTAATCACACGCACTGCCTAAAACCTTTCAACAACTTTGGTATAAAGTAATGTTCATATTCTAGGTACAAAAACACGGTCTTCGGATGCGGCTCTGGGTTTGTTTGAAATTTGCAAAAGACATTCTGAGCATTACGGTACCACAACAATTTTGACCTTTAACAGTTCAAACTTTTGTATGTCTGAAAAGACACCATATCCTGCACGCCCAGGCCTACAGACGTCTGTAAATGTATGGCGTATTGCTCCACCCGCTCTAACATAAATTCCGGATTTAACATTTGAGACAAGCAAATGGAAAAGCAGAGGTTATTCTCAGCGTTGTGACTTACAAATAGATGTAGTTTTTTTTTCTTAATTTCATTTCTGAGACGTGGCTATTTTTCTACGGGCACCACCATTTGGGTTTTGAACTCTGAACCACCAGTTCCAATGTATCATCAGAGTGGATTTCAAAATTGCTCTGAACCAGCTCTTCAACCATTCCCAAAAATGTTTCCAGATCGACACTACCGCCATTAGCAATTATGGACACACCCTCAGTCTAGCCAACTGCATAGCTCTACGCAATAAATGGTCTAGTATGTTTAGCAGCACATTATAGAAGTCCTCATAGCTGTTCACGTCGTGTAAGGATGCAAAGTTAAACTGTTGCCTAATTCCGACACAATTAAAGGAGGGCCTTCGCACCACTACCATATCAGGGTCACAAGTCACCACACCAACATCATCATTACTATTGGCAGCAGCATGCACATCACCTGAACCTTGTGGGCTATTATCAGCTGTAGGTGTTAGTGGTAATTCATTAAGATTCCCCCCTTCCTGGTTTAGTCGATCTAAAACTTCATTCAGAAAATGAAGTCTGCTGCAGGGGTTAGTTCACCATTACCAGTGGTAAGGTTCGCCAAAGTCTCGTTCAATTGTAGTCACCAGCCAGTTCATGCATGTTGTTCGTATCCTGGTTAATATTATTAACAAACTGCCGCAGATCTGGGTTTATAAAAACATTGAGTGCAATGTCTGAGTGTCCACTCTGGTCTTCCTGAAGCACTGCTTTACCAGTCCAAAGCACCAGTCGGGGCCAAACTTGGTGTGGCCTGCAATCAGGAAGTGGAGGCCCAGCTTCAGGTGAAGGTTGTGCATAGTCCGCCAAGCACAGTACCCTATGCCAAAATTGTTCTTGTTTTGCCCACTGCAGTTGTCACAATGAAGGCTCGTGTATATTTCTCCAACTCCATAGTTGTTGAAAATGATGCAGGTAGTTGATGACTGCATTGCTGCCCTTACTTGATGCCATCCCTTCATCGATTCGGTAATTCACTTGCTTCGGCATCCCTTCACAGGAGACTCCAAAAAGGCCACTTGCATGGAGTCAAAATATACATGGGCCCAGGAAGATGAGGGTCAGAAGGGAAGTGCACCTGAGAGAGAAAAAAGATTACATGCATTGTAAATCAACATCTGCCTAACATAGTAGTGTTTGGTAAACCAAATCAACGGTGTCATAGGAGGAACTTATTCTCACCTGTTGTGCAAAATCAAAACTGTAGTGCATTGTGATCTCCCTGCTTGCAGGTCAGGAGGGGCCTAGAGATGCAAATCCTCACAGGTCTTGGCACAGGCAGCATTCCTGTCCTGGTAGAATGACTGCTCCTTTACAACAGGGTTGAAACTGTTCTTGCTTCAGCTTGGTTGATTTCACCTTGTCTGGCAGGTTGGCACTTTGGAACACTTGGTAGTTGTTCCTCTGGCACTGCCAGCACAGATCTGTTCAGGGTTTGGTTCTTGTTATCTGACTTCGGAAGCTGTGCAGACCAACAACACGTTCAATCAAATTTTATTTGTATAGCGTATTTTACAGCAGTTGTCACAATACGCATTACAGACAACCCTGGCCTAAACCCCCACAGGAGCAAGCCTAAGGCAACAGTGGCAAGGAAAAACTCCGTGGCAGATGGGAAGAAACCTTGGAAGGAACCAGGCTCAAGGGGGAAACCCATCCCCTGGTCGGCTCAGGGTGCCGACTGGTGACCAACATGTCAGTCAGTTTTATAAGGTTTATGATGTGGCTCAGATGATGGGTGGGGCCAGGTGGCGGTGATGGGGAACAGCAGGTGGCAACAGATGTGGGCAGGGTGGAGGCAATGACGAAAGAGGGGCTGGACCGCAGAGGTGGGGGAGACCAGACGACACTCAAAGCACTGTAAACACCTCACAGCTAGACCAATGAGGGTTTGTAGCTGGAGGGGAAGGTATCGCGTGTTCTCCCTTGGCTGGTGTGATTCAAAACCGGAGATGTTGGTTATTTTTCATCTGTTCGTAAGAACAGGGCACAGTTATAATTAAGAATGCACTGGTTCCATTGCCACGGGTTAGATATGAAGGCGTTGTTTCATATCCCGCTTAAAACTGGCCTGAAACGGATCAGTAGCATTCTGGTTACTCTCCGTTCGTAAACGGGGCTATGCTGTCATCAGAGATATCCGATCTGTCGCCGGACTGTAAATATCCCAATGGGAGCATCAGAATATTCACAAATGCGCAGAACAACACATCAAATATATCCATGACCACAGCAAGAAAGCGTAACAGTTACTAGGTTTTACCCTCGTGATAATCTGACTCCAAATTAATTAATAAATTATGTTCCAAATTAGAATTTAGGCTTGATTTAGAATGGAACTCAGTTCGTCTGAAGTTCTACACCGAGGGTCAACGCAGTTTCACCCGGTACGCACCGCGGATGCGCCTGTAACGACAATTTAACTAGCTTTTTGCGGACGACACAGCGGTTGTGAGATTTCCCTCATGGGGAGTATAACCTAATTAGGGTTCAGGGACTCCGAAAGGGCCAATATTGGTCATCCCAGGATCAACTTGGTTCTGCTGACGGTCCCGCCTTAACTGAAAACTTGGTGATCAAACAAGTCCAACGGGCAGTTCCCTAGTCATAATTGGGGGAAACCGACTTGGAGGGCTGTTACAAGAACGAAACATTGACCAAGACCACACAAATCAAGTCATTAACAGTTTTAATGTCAGGTAGGTTATACACTTAAAATAGTCAATTTGTAGTTACAGAATTTAGAAAATAGTCTAACAATCAAAGATAAAGATGAGCATACCTGACAGCAGTCTACACACAGAAAGAGTCTTGTGTGGGAAGTCTGATTGCAGACTCCCAGAGGGCCCTGTTCCTCTCCTATAAGAACCCAGCGCAGGCAGGTGGATGTTGCCACAAAAGGCTCATAAAACCATAAATTTACTTGGAGGGGGAAGATTGGAATTTGGTTCAGACAGGATCAGACAGATGGATTTACTAGGAGGAGTGTCCCAAAAATACAGTTTACTTCCAAATTTATTAAAATAGATTTTCTATAGGTTTGCTGGTTTTAAAACCTAAACCAGAGCATCACTCGCACAGAGACCATAAAAACCATACCAAATATGAATATTTGTTCTTGTGATTGTACAGTTATTTCATGTTTTTCAGAGTTTGACAATCTCTTACATGAACCAACTGCCAACTCTCAATGTCTTTCCACAGTGTATCAAGATTGCATAGTGTAGTGTAGCAATGTATTCAACCCAAATCTGGATTTATTTCCTAACAAAGTGTGCTTGAGTAAATTTCTTTCCTTATGAAGGTAGGGAGACAAGTTACCCAGTGACACCAGGTGAGGGCACTTTGGCTGTCCCTCAACTGTCCTGAGCAATTTGCCCCATTTCTATCATGTGATTTTATTACTTGCAATCTGAAACCTCCAGGACGTTGGGGTAATTTTAGAATTGCTTTCCTGTAGAAAAGAGGTGTCACCTGTTAACTGTCGCAAAACCAGATGCCAAGGTCTTACGGGCCACTCTGTCCCGACAATATCAGACTCTGCACCTGGCGAATTGCTTTACGACAGTCAGAGAGGAAATTCCACTCTATGCCTGTTCCCGTGGGCCTTACAGCACACTCGAGGGTTGGGGCAAGAGCCCCGCCGGCAGCGTGGGGAAGAGGGTAGAAACGGCAATTAGGGAATTTGCAATATAGCAGACGGTGGGTAAAGTGGCAGTAGTATGTATTGGGGGGACCCCGCCAGGAGTAGTATATGGCTGCATAGCTACTAGGACAGGGATGGAGAGCCCATGCAGTCATGAGGGGTAGACAACCATACCCACCTATCGAGCCAGCCCATGTAAAGTCGGGTCACAGCTGATTGACGAGTGACAGTAAGGAAAGGATTGCCACCTACAAAGCTTTGACTACAGGCTTCTCGCACCCTGTCTCCAGACTACAACTGATTATAAGCCTGAGCATAGAGGTGCGTTTTTAATCTAGATTTAAATATTGAGACTGAGTCTGACTCTGTTTATACATTTTGGAAGCTGGTTCCACAGTAGTGGGGCCCTGTAGGGGAGAGCCCTACCACTTTCAGGTTTTTGGAAATTCTTGGGACTACCAAGTAGCCTGCATCTTGGGATCGGAGTGACCTTGTGGGCTTAAATTCCCCTGCAAAGAAAGAATATTTTATTTATGAGTATGAGTTTGGATTAAATACAAGTGTACATATTTATCCACATTATATTCTATTACACTTCTAAACATGAGTCTTACACAACTTTCATACCAAGCTTTGCCACTGAGACTTTGGTGACATGGGATGGCAGCAACTTTGCACTCATGTCCCTGTGACCAGGGTGTTGACCAGGCAAGACAATGGCATGGTCTTCTGTGTAGTTTGTGATGAATGTCACAACTCTTGATGTCCTCAGCCTTGAGGAAGTTGCTATTTGTTTGTGGACATTTCCCCCTTTGTCGTGGTACTGCACCATGCTCCTTGTAGGATTGAAGTATGGATTGGAGAAGATTTTTGCTGATCCTGAAACAAAAAATAATGGTCTCAGACTGGTCTAGCTGGCTAACAAAGGCATGGCTAACAAAAACAGCCATGTCGATTCTCTGCATGTTTAGCACATAACAGCATGAACATGCTTGCCTACATATAAGAAGAGTATATGATGTACCTCCTGTTAAAATGATTGATTGCCCCACCCCCATGACCTTTTGACCTCTGATATGGTCCGGTTTTCTACGATGCCCATATTGTCAAGATTTGATTGATCGGTTTGAGCTTTTGACCTCTGATATGGTTTGGTTGGTGAGGGATAAGGGGATGGGGAAAGGGGGGTTGTGGTTGCCAGATGGTGAGGATAAAAAAAATAGAAAAAATAATTTCAATGTTCAGAATGCTTAGTGTAACTACACTCCTTGTGGGGCAAAGTGCTTGTGCAACTTGAAACTTTTTTATTCTTTACCAGTAAAACAGGTAATATGCGAGTATGTAAGTAACTAAGTTTTAAAGCAGTGCTTTGGACGTTAGTTTAAAGAAAACAAGCCCAGGCAAGTATGCAAAGTCTTAACAAGCCGAATCGGGGAGTGTTAAAGCGGTATAAGAGGTTTTTAAGAGAAAAAAGCACACGCGTTAGTTATTTAGCTGATTTCCTGCGACAAACGGAAGCGGAGGGTCTCTAGGTAGATGTTCACAGCTGAGTTGCGAGGATCAAAATGGTCACAGTGAGCCGGTAAGCATGGACAGAGTTGCATCACAATGGTGCCTGTAGGAAAACTGGGAACTGGCCAAGATGCTCGGTCTTGAACCAGGAGTCGACTTGACAACCGTGAAACCGGTGGCGCCACACCCTGCCGATATCAGGGCCGGCTTCTACACAATGTACGTCTACACGGATGTAATCGACTACCAACCTGTAGGTGACCGCTTTGTACCCCTGCTACGAAATGTACATACCTGGGGCAAACAACGACATTGTCACAATCTCGTATGAGAAGCCGCACTACGTACCTGTGAGCAAGAAGCACATTAATGATATCACCATTGAGCTGAAATCGGATCAGAACAAGAACATTGCTTTCCGTTTCGGTAAAGTCATCACTAAACTGCATTTCAGACAAGCGAAACGCCGTTATCACGAGTAGGTCTGCCCTGTACACAGATCTACACAGATACATTGATTATTATACGGAGCAAGCGGGTAATGGGTTGCCGGGGTTTAGCGGTGGGGGAGTTGTGTACGGTGGTGGTCTTGGCGGTATTTTTCAAGGCTTATTCTGAATGGCTTTGCCGCTACTAAAGAAAGGATTCAATATAGCCAAGCCCCATTTTGCCTCAGCAGCTAAGAACATAGCCAAGGATGTGATCACTAATGCTGTGACAAGTCGTTTGAGCACAGACGGTCAGGAAGGATCAGGGCTCATGGTGATGACGCAACGTAGACAGAAAAGACCTCCAACGGGGCGTGTCTCAAACATGCCAAAGTCCAAAAAACGGAAGGTGTCAAGCCGTCAATGCGCAGTTCGTAAAAACAAGAGGAAGGCGAAAAGACACACAAAGAAGGCTGCAGGGAAAAGTAGATACATTTTTAAAAAATGGCCTACATACACGTCAGAGGAATGCATGAAGTCGGAACTGGAGTCTTTTTGCAGTTTCGTCTACACACAAGCACTGAAGAGCATCTATGTGGAGGTGCCCCCACTGTCCGCCATTTCAGACACAGGGCCTCTAGAGTTCTTTATTCCTGGTAATGGTGAAGATTACATTGACATGAACAATACACTTTTACATCTGCGATGTAAGATCACCCGAGCAGACGGGAGTAACCTCACTCAAGCTGACAAGGTCGGGCTTATTAATTACCCCCTATTGACCATGTTTTCCCAAGTGGATGTTTCACTGGGGGACCGGCTGGTGAGTCAGTCTAGCAGTACTTACCCCGACCGGGCTGTTATAGAATGTCTAATGAATTATGGACATGAGACACTGTCTAACCAGTTCAGCCGGCCTCTTTTATAAAGATACCGGCGGACATATGGACGAACCCGACCGGGGAGAACGAGGGTCTGAAAAACAGAGCCCTGTATACAGCTGAGAGCAAAAGTCCGGGAGCAAAACTCGCTTGTTGTAAACCACATGGAATCTTTTAGAGACTGTGCGGTTCCTGAGAATGAAACCTTTTTTTCCCCTAACAATCTGTTGCATGGTTGTGGTGACTTTCTTGGCTGGGTCATTTTTATGGGACACATGGTGATCTACCAAATCAGTGAACGGTTAACAACCTGCGTGTTAGTATGATGTAGTGTTATACCTTTCACCTTCATGCATGTTTTACCTCCCCGTGTTCTGTAAGCATGTTTTCGGGCCCCCTGAAACAAATTCCACAATGTGGTGAACGGTGTCCAGCTCACTCGTCACCTGGCCAACTCACAAAGATTACAGAATCTGTGTCATGATACAGAACCCTGTCAGGCAATTTGTCCATGAGGTTGTAAAGCTCAAGGTATGCGTAAGCGGTGGTGAATGCCGCTATAAGCACATCACTATTTTGGTTGTTTTGAGAAACCCTTGGCATAATCCACTGCACAAGGGCCACATCTGTAATAAATGAAAAATGCGATGTACCTGTTTTCCAAAGAGTATGACAACAAACTGCTCCGGGTCACGGATCAAGGCTGTGTTAACTTGGTTCGTTCTCCGACCGAATTTACCCGAAAGGTTGTTCAGAAAAGGTTTTGAAATTTGCCTTTTGGCTTTATTGACACAAATTTTGCTGGGGTCTAACTGTATACCCTCCTTTTCCAAATAACTGCATGTATCTATCTTCGTTCAAATCATTAGACACCCATGAAGGTTCCCAGAGGCTTCCTGTTTACCCTTTAAATGGATGTTTATGTAACCGCTAAAGAGAGAATCAGAGTGCTGGGGGAAATGTCAAACTTCAAAAATCTTGGCCACCTGGTACCCCTTCTCAACAGCCTTGGCTAGTTCGATACTACACCAGACTCCGGTGAGAGAACGCTCCTCGTCAGAATGTACACATTTGCCTTGATGCTCAGACCCGGTGCAGGACCTGCAGAGGGAAAACATTAATTTTCCAGACACCTTGTAAGGTAGCACGGGTAGGTAAAGATCCCTAGGTGGGTATATTTTGGCTTTGATCAGACCAAAATAGTTTTTGATCGGTTCACCCCACTATCATCTTCTGTGACTTTGATCTGTAGGGTAGACTTTAGTCTTGTTCACAAAAGGGTAGAGACTGGTAAAATCATAGTAATGTATCTGCTCATCATCTTGCACCTTATATTTAAGCCGAAGAGCATTAGTTCTACCGCCAAACAGAGCATCACGTGGTTCCAGACGTTCTAGATAATCAGAACAACGCAGGAACGTCTGTACCTCGGGACTCTCCTTTTTTAGTCTTACCCATTCGTGCGCCCACAAAACAACCACATGCAGATTGTAGGTGTTACGCAGAATATCAATTTTTTTTCTTGATTTTCGATACAAGGAGCCAAAATCTTGTTTTTTGAGCGGATTAAAGGTGTTTGCATCAAAACACTGACTACAACCATGGAACAGACAACCGAGGAACTCAAAGGCTGTACGTACACCCCCCACCTCTGAATACCCGTCTAAAAAGTATGGCCCAAATTTAACCTCCCCCCGGTTCAAAGCATGTTGTATGAAAACATTGTCACGATGGCTCAGATTCTAACCACTGAATTGCCGGTGTTGAAAAATACTTTTGCTTGAGAATGTAATTGTCAGGTGTAGTGATAGCCAGTGTGTCTTTGGGGAAAAAAACTGCAGAATTGTTTCATACATACAGAAGCTATTGTAACACCCTGAAGAGGGTCAAGACCGGTGCAGCTGAGTACCTCGCATCTAAATCTGACACCCCTCCCGCAAAATGACCACGTCATTAATACAATACCCAGACATCTCCTTGCGAAAGTCAAACACCCTTCCAGATACGGTTGCGTACCATTGCATAAACTCAGACCTCTCCTTTTCTGACATGGTATTGTAACCATAGTATAAAGGTGGTGGGTACAGTCCTGTATAATTCTGATTAGCGACTGTGTTCCAAAAGTGTGGAAAGTAGCCCTTTTTGGCATTTTCAAAGCCTAAAGCCGATGGCATGGCATTGTGAGGAAGCTGAGGGGAATCTATGTAACGCTGTTCAAATGCATCATCGGTGATACAAAGCAGTTTGCTGCCTTGAGCTATAATGGATGGTGTGACGCCTTGTTTAATTAAGTGTTGCTTGATTAGGTAGCCATCATAACCCTTCGAATTGTGTGCAATAAATGTGTACCCTTTGTATTTTGGGGTACGGAACCGACAGGAAAAGGCCTCCACACAACCGTCACCTGCTGCTGTCCAGCGCACCCCGTTAAAATCGATACAGCATACAAAATTAGCAACATGTACACCGTCATCTTGTCGGCACTCAAAATCGTAAAACACATAGCGTTCGCTCGGCTCTTCAGGTTTGACTTACATTACAGGCATTTAGCAGACGCTCTTATCCAGAGCGACGTACAACAAGTGCATTAGTTCAAGGTGCAGAGGTGCAGAAAAACACACGAGTGAAGTAAAGATCGTAGTGCCAGAAGTGACTACACAGATCAGGACTCCAACCCTGTAGAGTAACCTGTTCAGCAAACAACAATCCTACCAAGTACAAACTAGCACTGGAATCACATTTGCCTAATCAGACAAAAACAACAATCCTGCCAAATACACGAACGTAATCACATTATCCTAACTAGGTACAGTGAGCTAAACTATAGGCTAGGGAGGGGTGGGGAGAGGTGCAGCCTGAAGAGATGAGTCTTTAGTCTGCGTTTGAAGGTGGTAAGATTCTCTGCTGTTCTGACCGCCACGGGGAGGTCATTCCACCAGCGAGGGGCCAGGACAGACAGCAGACGGGAGCAGGAAGTACAGACGCGAAGAGGGGGAGGTGCCAAGCGTCCAGAGGTGGCAGAACGGAGAGGTCTGGCTGGTGTGTAGGGTCTGATGATCCTCTGGATGCATCCTGGTGCTGACCCCTTAGCTGCCTGGTATGCAAGCACCAAGGTCTTAAATTTGATGCGAGCCATAACAGGCAGCCAGTGGAGGTCAGTGAGCAGGGGGGTGACATGGGAATGTCTGGGGAGGTTGTAGATCAGACGTGCTGCAGCATTCTGGATGAGCTGCAGGGGTCTGATGGCAGATGCTGGCAGACCAGCCAGTAGTGAGTTGCAGTAGTCCAGGCGGGACAGGACCATCGCTTGAACCAGGAGCTGGGTTGCGTAGGCGGTGAGGAAGGGGCGGATTCTCCGGATGTTGTACAGGAAGAACCTGCACGTTCGACTCACCGCCGTGATGTTCTGGGAGAGGGACAGTCTGTCCATCACCACTCCAAGGTTTTTTGCGGTGGGTGATGATGACACCATGGTGTCCCCTAGGGAAATGGAAAAGTCAAGGAGGTTAGAGGATGGAGCAGGGATGAAGATCATCTCTGTCTTACCTGGGTTCAGCTTAAGATGGTGGTTATCCATCCAGCTCTGGATGTCCCTCAGGCAAGCAGAGATGCGAGCAGAGACCTGAGTGTCAGAGGGGGGTAAGGAGAGAGAGTTGGGTGTCATCGGCATAACAATGATAGGACAACCCATGGGCAGAGATTACAGGACCAAGAGATTGGGTGTACAGGGAGAATAGGAGGGGACCAAGGACAGAGCCCTGGGGAACTCCTGTGGCAAGGAGGCAAGGTGCTGATACTGCACCAGCCCAGGCGACTTGGAAGGAGCGACCGGAGAGGTAGGACTCAATCCAGTATAGTGCTGTGCCACAGATCCCCATAGCTGCCAGGGAGGACAGGAGGATGGGGTGGTTGACTGTGTCAAAGGCAGCAGAAAGGTCTAGGAGGATCAGGACAGATGAATGGGAGGCTGCTTGTGCGGCGTGAAGCGACTCACTGACCGAGAGGAGTGCGGTCTCTGTCGAGTGGCCAGGTCTGAAGCCGGACTGGTAGGGGTCTAGGAGGTTGTTCAGTGAGAGAAAAGAGGAGAGTTGGTTAGAAGCAGCTCGTTCAATTGTTTTGGATAGGAAAGGGAGAAGGGAGACAGGACGGTAGTTCTGGATGACAGGGATCCAGAGTGGGCTTTTTCAGCAGTGGAGTGATGTGGGCCAGCTTGAAAGAAGAGGGGAAACATCCAGAAGACAAGGAGGAGTTCACGAGGGAGGTGACATGGGAGGATGTCAGGTGTGATAGTCTGGAGGAGAGAGGAAGGGATGGGGTCAAGAGCACAGGTGGTAGGGCGGTGGAAGAGGAGCTGGGAAACATCAGAGTCAGTGAGGGGAGAGAAAGTGGAGAAACAAGGGGAGGGAACAGAGATGGGGGAGTGGGGAAGGGTGGTGGTGGACATGAAGGAGCTGCGGATGTCTGCAATTTTCTCATCGAAGAAAACTGCAAAGTCATCTGCAGCGAGGGAGGACTGAGGTGGGGAAGGAGTGCTGAGGAGAGAGGAGAAAATGGAGAACAGTTGATGAGGGTTAGAGGCAGATTTATGAATTTTTGTTTGATAATTAATTTTAGCAGAGGTTACAGCAGTAGAGCTACACTAATGGCAAAAAACAGATACTTAGCCCGCTCTAGGAGAACGTCTGCAGGTCCTGCACAGCTGAATCCAATTGCACTTTCTAACCAACTAACTCCAAACAGTTCTAATAGTGTCGCTCCAAGCCAGACTACAAGCCCTAATTAGCAAATGAAAAGCAGCTGATGACTAAGCAATTGCCCCACAAGCCAGCAGCTAACTAGCTCCACACAATACCTGCCTGATGCAGTTAGTTAGAGCAAATGAGGCTAATAAGATACTACACTTCACAAACAAACACCAAAACTAATGCTGGGCAAACTACAAAACAGGTAGAAGTCTAATCTAGCTACACTAATGGCAAAAAACAGATACTTAGCCCGCTGTAGGAGAACTTCTGCGGGTCCTGCACAGCTGAATCCAATTGCACTTGCTGAATGTAACTAACATGTCTACTATCATCAACCAGCCCATTACATTTGACGCAACGCCTCGCACTACAAGGAGGTGGTACAGGTTTTTCAGCACTGACGGTGTACATCCTGCCACACTGTTCGCAATACTTGTGTGTGTCGCATGGGGCCCTCCTTTTTGCACGTAGCATTATTCAGTTTGACAACTTTATGCGCTGTGTAACAAAAAAATCCTGCACGCCCAGGCCTACTGTCTGTAAATGTATGGCGTCTTGCTCCACCCGCTCGAAAGTAAATTCCAGCAAGCAAATTTGAGACAAGCAAATGGCAAAGCAGAGTTTATTCTCAGGGTTGTGACTTACAAATAGATGACGTGGCTATTTTTCTACGGGCACCACCATTTGGGTTTTGAACTCTGAACCACCAGTTCCAATGTATCATCAGAGTGGATTTCAAAATTGCTCTAAACCAGCTCTTCAACCATTCCCAAAAATGTTTCCAGATCGACACTACCGCCATTAGCAATTATGGACACACCCTCAGTCTAGCCAACTGCATAGCTCTATGCAATAAATGGTCTAGTATGTTTAGCAGCACATTATAGAAGTCCTCATAGCTGTTCACGTCGTGTAAGGATGCAAAGTTAAACTGTTGCCTAATTCCGACACAATTAAAGGAGGGCCTTCGCACCACTACCATGTCAGGACCACAAGTCACCACACCAACATCATCATTACTATTAGCAGCAGCATGCACATCTCCAGAACCTTGTGGGTTATCAGCTGTAGGTGTTGGTGGTAATTCATTAAGATTCCCCCCTTCCTGGTTTAGTCGATCTAAAGCATCATTCAGAAAATCAAGAGTCTGATTACCGATCAAAGTAATCTTCAGCCATTTCATGCATGCCGTTAGTGTCGTGGTTAATATTATTAACAAGTTGTAGCAGATCTGGGTTTATAAAAACATTTTGAATGTTTTTAGCAGCTTGTGGGGTGTTTTGATTTATAACATTAATTGTGTAAACTTTGTGAGTTCATGTTCTGTGTGCCCGGCCTAACTGATCTGGTTGTTGCCTCTGTGCCATTTCTAATATTTCTCAAAGATTGTCTGAAACACCTTAAGCCGTAGTTCTGACAAACGAGCCTTCAGCACTGCAAGACGCTGTTCAAACAGATGAAACTGACTCCTTCAACTCCGAGACTTTGTTCAACCAAATGTAACTCACGATTGAAGATTTTCAGAGCTTCCAAATGGGCTTGTAATTTAAAGGGCCGTCTTTCGGTGTCCTCTGGTTTCTGGAGAATTGTTTCAACCGCCGGTTGCTCCTGGAGGTGTGATTCTCGGGCCTGTTGGGTGTTTTCCTCAGCACTGCCGTCCTCTGTGTCCAGGGGCTGATGTTTATTGCCTTGGTGGTTATGCATCCGTTGGCATCGGGTGGTCGGTTGTTTTTGGTGGGCCTGCTGCAGCATGGTGTGTCGTGTGACTCGTCGTCCATGTCCAGATCTGATTGCTTTGCTGGTGAATAGGTAATGTCCATTTTGGCAGATTTACAGCACAGGTCCTGCAACCAGTTTTTGTCGAGATCTTCAGCAGCGGTTGCTGCGGCCGGTGTCGCAGCTGATGGCGCTGCAACAAGCGGTTGGTCTTGGAAACCATCCCAGTCGTTGTCGTCATATCCCCAAGATTCTGAGGGCTTGGGCTGCTGGAAAAGCGCGGCCGTCCGTAAGGGTTTATACATTGTCTTAGCCTTGGTTGAAGTTCTGGTGAAAACTTTGAAATTTGGTGACTTAAGGACCATCGCCCCACCTACCATGCGGCTAAAGGTGTGGCCGGGGCGAGTGTGTGTGCTTGACCATATATTTTGTAGGTGAATCAAGATGTTACCAAAAACAGGTAAAATGACCGTTAGCCCAGGAAGAAGCAGATCAAAAGTTTGTAGTAAAAACAGGAAGGTTTTAATACGCAGCCGGCTACGGGAACAACTCAGCAAGGAAGTTCAAAATAGTATTGGTGGGTGATCAGATTTTTACAGTTTCCAGTAGACTGGTATTTGCATATTGTGGAATTATATTGTTGAAAGGGAGCACTGCCTCTGATTGGTGATAGAGGCTGTGCTTCCTTCCGATTGGACCATTCAAATTCAAATCCATCCTACCTATTCAAACAGGTACCATTCACATTGAAATTGAATACAACAGGGGGCTCACCCCCTTCCCCCCTGGGGCCCAGCAGAAACTTCCCAAACGCAGAATACACAAAACTGTCTGTTTCCCAACAATGGTTAAATATTTCACACTCATTTTAAGTAACAATATAAGATGACACTGTTGTAAGTTTTTTTTAAACAGCGTTTTATTTAAAACATAACATTTATTAAAAAATAATCATTTGCAAAAGGCACATTTATTTTGAAAATGTAGAGACAACAAAATTATTTTCTATTTTGAAAGCTCACATTAATCACCAAAAACGATAAAAGACACAGCCATGACAGCCTAAATGTGCGTAGACATTTCAAAACAGTTTTTACGAGTGTTAAATCCTCATTTCCTCAAACCTCCGACACAGGTTAATTTTCACAGTCAAATGAGCTCAAAAGCCGGTGATCTTCAAAAATTATCGGCTTGAGCAAGCGCGTTGTTCAATAAATTCAGTTCTTCGAACAGAATGTGCTGTTACCATCAGTTGTTGAGTCAGTTAAAGCAGCCCCGTTTTGAAAAATGCTTTCCCAAATGATCAGTCTCTTTTTTTTTTTTTTTTTTTTTTTTTTTTTCCCTCCCTCCCATCCACAGTTGCGGCATCACCACCATTGTGATCCATCGTTTACGCGTAGCGTCGCTGGTCCGGCTTAAATGTACTTTTGTCTTTTAAACCGCCGGCTACTTCCACATAGCATCTTCTAAAATCACCCCAGTCACAAGCCTCACACACGACTCCGCAAGTGTTAACACTCTGGGGTCTAAGGGTAAAATGAGGCAAACTGGTGATTCTGCGATGCTCTGGCATTTGTGTAAATTTCATCAACTTCATATACAGTGATTCCAAAGTTTTTCATATCTTTGTTTTCAGCACAAACTCAGCTACAAGAATATGGCAGTAGTAAGTAGGTCATAATCATGTGTGGATTGTCTGCATCACTCATGTGTACATTCCAGCAAATAGTTCTGTATCTGTCCCTTGTCATTACGGTTGCTGGGAATGGGACAGAGAAAATGCTACTTTGCCGCCAGTAATCTCTGATTTGGTCCAGCTTTACCATGGCCATGTAAAAAATCAGTCCAATGTACCTGTAGAATTCCTCTATCCCAATGTCAGTCCATTTATACTTCCTCCCTTTTGCTATTGCCCTGGCAGCATGCTCCTTAGTGTTCTTGCACAGTGTCCTGACAGCATCTGTAGAGAAAAATAGTTTGAACAAATCCAGAGGAGTGTGGGCTTCTGTCGAGCTCAGCTGCACTCCAGGTTGCCGCGCAGGACGGAAACGCATCACCGGTGGGGCCACATCAGCATATTTCTCATACAGTGATTCCAAAGTTTTTCATATCTTTGTTTTCAGCACAAACTCAGCTACAAGAATATGGCAGTAGTAAGTAGGTCATAATCATGTGTGGATTGTAAACAGCTCTAAAATCACACAAATAGTAAACAGTAGTTTTGAACATGCACAGGAATGTTGTAATAAAACACACTAAACAATTGTGACGAAGACTTTTGGTCACTGAAATGTGTTCAAGGTCTTGGGTATCAAAAGATGACAAAATATTTTTGCAAATCCAATGAGAAATATAAAATAAATTGCTAAAAGTAAGTGTTGTGACTATTATTTTTGAAAATGGGAGGGCTAATGGCCTTTCTGTAATTAATATTTATTGAGAAGGAGGACCTGCCTGCTAAGTAGGCTATTCACACCTGGCCGCATGCCTCCCCACCTCTAAGACAAAGACTTTTCACAAAGCAATACACAGTGAGCCATTTAGAAGACAGAAACGCAGACATCATTTGATTTTGGTACATTCATTGAAGTAAATTATATGAATGGGAGATGCAATTCACACACACTTCCAGGTTATTTCAGAATCAACTTTATTAGGCAAAGTGCATAATATAAAAGAGCATTTACACAATATAAACCCAATATTTCTGCTTCACACACACAATTTGACTCCAGAATGGTTGCCACAAGTGCCTTACAAAACAACAAACACAAAAGCCAATGCATATAAAAAGTGCTTAATGTAAAAAGAGCACCTACACAATATACACTATTTTATATATTTTGTGTATAATCTTTCAAAGTTGCAAGTGCCATTTTGCAAAACAGTTCCTGTCTGGCTGTAAACACAGGGGGACATCACATTCCTTGCACTTCCATGGAGTGTTCTGTTTTTTCCCGAAGTCCATCCTGCAGAGTTTACATGTCTTGCGACCAATCGAAGCCACCTTGCTGGCATCCAGAGTCTGTGAGGCTGTAGGCACAGGCACATGATCATAACATTCCCGTCTTGTTACATTGGGTGCCTTCTGTGAGACGCCGCACAGTGAGCTCCTCCATGAAGGCCTTGTGAGGCATTGCTTCCTGTTGTCCCAGTGATGACAGTTCTTTATGTAGGA